>NW_013668404.1:23268-34981 GCF_000517525.1 Limulus polyphemus | reverse complement strand
ATAAAGTTGTATCAAGAAAGAATAAACTAGTTTTAATTAAGAAAGAACTTGTATCGCTGAAGTTTCTCGGAAAGAATTTCTACGGGAAATTAACAAACGAACAGATACGTGACAATATATTCATAGTCGCAACTTTTTAATCAGCTTACTTGTAATATACTGATAACATGATTACTCTAATAATGAAGATTGTGATTCAGTAATACTTAAATTAGATTTTGAAATACAATATATGAAAATAATGAAATTACACAAGCAAATTCTACAAAGATTATCTTAATAAATCCCATTCAATTTTTTTTTATAAACTATTGCATTCAATTTTGTAAAAAGGTACGGAATTGAATACAAACAGTTAATATTTCTTTAATTCTAGAGTTCGATAAATGATGGAAATGATAAATGTTCTATTTGTTTTTCTTTTTTTTTTGAAACTTTGAGATTTGTCATTTTAAGTACAGGATTAGATACCTGCAAGAAAAGAAAAATATAGAAATGCGAATCTTAGCTAGTTCCACTTGCTAAAATGCTTCTTACGTAGCGTTCCTAAATAAAACGTCGTAATTATATGTATATTAAAAGTTGATTGGCTAAGGCCTACTAGATATTGAAAAAAAAATCAATTCACTAGTGTTAGGTATTGTCAGGTGATAAAAAGAATGCGTGTATGTTAGCTAAGTTAACAAACTGAAAAACATTTTAGGAACAAAATATTAATATAAAGACTAGGAAACTGGTTTCGACACTGTTATGTGTCCTCTATAGTCCTACAGAATCTTCTTTTGAACATTGTAGGACTGAGGAGGACACCATAAACTTTGAAAGTGTCGAAACTAGTTTCCTAGTTTTTGCAATAATATTTCAACTTTTGTTACATATATATTGTTGTTGTTTTCTTTCATAAGGGCTAGTTCGAGTTTCGCTCCCTAACCTTCTTTTTTATTTACCTTGTAATACCGCCGATCATTCAACTTTTACTATTAAGAGTTTGGATTTCTTGCCTCTAATAATATGCACCATCTTTGATTTCTGTTCGGCGCGTCAACAAGACTGCCGAGGTTTTATGAGACGACATTTTTATTTTAAGACCCATCAGTTCAATTCATAGACCTTATAATGGTTAAATTAAAAATATCAAACAAAAATTTTTGTGGCAGCGACTATTTAAAATTTTTTTCTGAAAAGAAAGTCGAAACCTCAACAAAATTCTGAAATTCCCACAATCCCTAGCAAAGTACGCGCGTGTTCAGCTCAGTAGCATACGTCGTCTGCTAGCTGAAAATCGTTTGCAATGTTGTTGTTATATATGTTTGAGATCCACTTCGTTCAAAGCAGGACAAAGCTATTTCAAGTTTGATTGGATATCTTAAGCCTAAAGTTATACGCCGCTGCACTGGTAGGCATATCTTGTTACTGTGAGTAGAAACTTAGGCTTATTACTAGTAATTTTAATCACAGATTTTTTTAGCGCGCGCAAGGTAGCTAATTTAATTTTTATAGCCGGCCTATCCCTGATTAACTCCCTAGTTTATTGAAGGTTGGGCCAGCAAATAGGCCTTAGTGAATGGAAGGTGTAGGCTTTACTCGGAGATCCTCTACTAGTACTATTACTACTTAGTGGTAGCTGTTTCATATTAGTTCTCAAGTAACATTCCTAGGCTTAACCAACTTTAAGTAAATATAATATAAAACACAAGATTAGTACAGGGGCACTGAAGCCTAAATAGGTGTCACTTTGAAATGAGGATCTAACACTAACTGTGAGATACTTATTTCAAAGCCATCTTAATTAGGTTTCAGTGCCCTATACTAACATTGCTTTAATATCATATTTACTCTTAAGTAGGTTAATCCTAGGCTAAAGTCAGTTATTACGGAAATAATAAGCTAGGCCTATTATAAAATTTAAGTTAGGATTATTAAGTTATTGTGTAAAATATCTGGACGTGAATCATCTTATATGTAGATATTTTTCGAGATGGAATTATTGTAACATCATATATTTATAATAATATAAAACTATATAAAAAGCATATTCAAAATAAACTTTACTGCCTACGGCAACAACATAAAACTGTATAACAGTAATGTTGGAATGTAGTCTTGAGAGCACTCTAACTGCTTAAGGCCCAGGGTTTTAAAAGTAAATTTAGAAAGTACAGAATACAGACACTGCGCAATTACAAATGTGAGATTTGTACAACATACGTTGTGTTAAACTATATATAAAAACACACACAAAGTTGTTGCATACAGCACACATTGTGTTAAATAGCCTGTAACACATATAATTGTGTTGAATTTAAACACAAAAAATTTCAAAGTGTTTTCGATTTCATCAGTGTTCCATAATATTAATATTATAAACAGCCATTTACTGGCTTCACCAGCAAAATCGTCTCCAGGTGGGCCAGTAGCAAGTCCCCGTGGTGGAAACAGCAGATAGCTCTAAGTGGCTTTGCTTCAAATCAAACTACCAACTAACTAGTAAAATCACGTTTATTTGTTTATTTCTTAAGCGTAGGAGATAAATCAAGATATTGTAATTTTATGTACAGGGTGTCTCAGAAGTCTGGACCCATAGGGAAAATTACACAATTTATTCTTATCTAAATTTATTATTCAAATTGCATGCCATTAAAGCCATAAACATATCAATTCTTGGTATCGTGTGCCATCAGTGTATTTTCTTTCCTGAAATATGTACACTGACGGTTACCATTGGCTAACGTAACAACTGCAAGCAAAATTGTAAATGTTTTTTTTTTTCTATTAAATATTATAAGTTTGTTTGTCAATAATGCATACGTAATGACAAACACCTAAGTATACAGGACGTACCAGAAGTCTGGACACACAGGGAAAATAGACGTTATATTCTTAAAGTTAAACAAACACATTTCTAATAAAAATACACATTCGTGTTTGCATGTATCCGAAAGTACTTTGCGTTAAAGTAACATCGATTCACGCTGTAATGCTGATACGTTGAGATTAGTGTTTTATACACATTTTTAGATCTTAGGCTAGCACTTATGAAGGGAAAGAAATCAATACATTTAACTCGTTTACATTTTCGTAAGACATCACAGACCGTCCTCTCTTACTGTTTGATGACGTCATTGTCAATGGGCGTATTTATATCTGACATAAGAATGATTAATATACACATTTTATATTAGAAAATTAATAGTTTATTCTCAACTGATGGCTGTAAATCGTGAAAAATAAGTTCTGTATTTTGGCTTCAATTTGACAGTGAAAAGTTTCGAAAACATCTGTGAACACATCAAACGAAATGTGTGATTTGTTTTCTAGTGAGGGTTATTTTAATTTTTAATTTGAAATGAGATTTTTGTAACGGATACAAGAACAATCACAAAGAGCCTTAGTCTACTAACCGTTATGATAATATATTTATAGATCACATGACTAGTAGTAGTCAAGTGCAAGACCACAGTCACAGAAAGCCCCAGTTTGTAATCATTACAATAAAATTCACTGAACTACTGCAGCTTAATTCATTATAGCTCTAAAGGAACCTCATAACTCAGTTTTAACACAAGGCTTAACGAAAGGGGGAGATGAAGATTGTTTGTTTTTGAATTTCGCGCAAAGCTACACGAGGGCTATCTGCGCTAGCCGTCCCTAATTTAGCAGTGTAAGACTAGAGGGAAGGCAGCTAGTCATCACCACCCACCGACAACTCTTGGGCTGCTCTTTTTACCAACGAATAGTGGGATTGACCGTCACATTATAACGCCCCCACGGCTGAACGGGCGAGTATATTTGGTAGGACGGGGATTCGAACCCGCGACCCTCAGATTTCGAGTCGAGTGCCCTAACCGCCTGGCCATGCCGGGCCTGGAGATGAAGATGTTTTAAAATTTGTTTGTAAATACATGTTGCTTGCATGATTCTCTCCAGTTCTGACTACAGACATATGACTTCTTATACCACTTATTTGTGAAACTCCGTGTTGCCGCAAAAAATGCGCTCTGCACTTTGGGGGCATGGATGAATTATATAAGTGATGGTTAAATCCCATTATTCGATTAGACAAGAGTAGCACAAAGTTGGCGGTGAGTGCTTTACACTTTTCACACCCCGAAGAATAGGGGTCTCATGTATGTATGTATGTATGTATGTAAATTCACTTCCTTTTGATACATTGTGTGAAACCAAGTGTTTTAACACGAAACCCAGAATAGAACCACGCCATTTCACTGTGGCAGTAAGCACAGTAATTAACCTATTAAGCCAATAATTATTGAGTTAATTATTTTTTAGACTGTTAAGTTTCATGTTCGAACTATACTATAACTTTTGATCATAAAGTTTTCTCCAAAATCTTTTGTCGTTTCAAATTTCTTCCCCCTTCTTGTTACCGTCCCACCCCCACCCTTGATGGCTCAGTGGTAAGGTAGAGGGTTTATGACGCTAAAACTCAGGGCTCGATCCCTGCAAAGGGCATAGATCAGCTACTGCATTGTGCACCTTTGTGTTTAAACAAAAAGAGAGAATTCATACATACATATATATGTGTGTTAGAAAGAGTGGTGACATTGGGTTGCTAACAGAACGCTTGTGTTTCTATTTTTAAACTTCTGTGAAACATCTCGTTATTTTTAAAAGATGCTAAGTTTTAAATAAATCTATTTATAGCGCATGAAAACACCAGTAGATAATCACGTTTCCGCTTAAACACCATAAAAGAAATAATTTCTGTTTAAAGACAGTTAGTAAAAATATTTCTTGGTAAACTTCTCCAGCTAGTACCGTTTCTCCAGAAATAACGTAAGGCAGTTGCTACCTTCTGAAGTTTGCCGTCGGCGTTTTTGCGAAACAGTCGAGTAAAACAGGCTTTTTATCTCCCGTGCCCCTCTTTCTTACTAATTTTCTTAGTCATATCTTGTGAACAAAGCAAAGTTAGCACATACGCACTTGAAATTTACATATTTTGTTCCTGGTATATGAAAAGACGGATCTTTAGTATATTTACTCCTGACATTAAAAAATAATCTATTTTAACACACCGATGATTCCAATTCAACCTACTTTTGCTCTGGCTACGTAACTAAATACGTGGAACTAAAACTGTTTCAAGCCAAATTGACAATAGCATTAGGCCTAAACATTAGCAACAACTGAAGGTGTAACTCACTAAATTTACACTAGTCACTCGTAACTTCACTCTACGGTTTACCCAAACTCATTTCAACTCTGTTAATTGACAAGTTAACCCTTACAACCAAAGATCTTGGAGAACATTTCTTATGAGAAACTAAGATCATAGAATAGTAGTCTTGTAGAAAGTACTCGAAAACTCGAAAGTAATGATTTAATTTAATATGATAAAAAAATTCAACAATAAATTAAGTAACTACCTGAATCTGACTGATTTACGACACACTATCGTACCGACTATAAATTATGCTGTAGATGCTCCTTCCCAATGTCTAACCTCTCGTCTTACGTTGTGGAAGGTGGAAACAGGACAAAGTAGGGGATTGATGGGTCTGGGTGAAGTATGGTGAGGGATATTTCACAAGACCATTTAGGATGACCCGGCTTAACCCGAAACGTCCTGGCTAACGTGTCTCGGGTGAAGCTGTGACAGGCCAAGCAAGCCTATAGTGTAATTTTGAATGTTTAAAGGACGACGAATTAAAACATAGATAGAGTAGCAACTGGGAAAACATATGGATTGAACAATAACGAGAAAGAGATTGTTGAAATAATTCAAAAATATAAGACCAAGAAAGAAGATATCAGGCAATAAGAAGATACACGGATATTACACTCTCATGTGGGCTGCAGTTGACTAAGAAAACAAAGCAGAACACGGAGTAGGTTTTATATCATATCCGGATAGCAAAGTAGAAGTAGCATACACATCAGAAAGACTGATCAAAGTAAAGATTGGAAACGAAGAAAAGACGTATTTCTACATACGGGTGTATGTACCATGTAACGACCCTTATACAGTAGAGGAAAAAGAAGAATTATTTGGCAGTCTGGCAGTGAACTATGGAGGAGATGAAGTAATCGTCACGGGAGATTTCAATGGGAAAGTTGGAACAACAAGATCACCATGAGAGGAACACTTAAAACCTCATGTAGACAGTGAAGCAGAACGGAACCATAATGGAATGTTGTTCTTGAAACTGTGCAACACATTTTCCCAACATCGGCCGAGTCAAATAATTACTTGGTTCAAGTAGAATGGTGTGAAAAGAGCACCATAAATAGGCTATATTCCGATTAGCCTAACCACGTGGAAAAGTGTTATCAAAAGTCGTGATGATACAGGAAAAGAGAGTTATATCACCAGGAAGCTTAACAAAGATGAAGAGATGAAGCGGAAACTCGGGGAAATTTCTGAAGAGAAATGCAGCATTGATGAACAATTGGGAAGATTCAAAGAATATTTTTACATCAGCACTAAAAGTGTGTTGTGGGACAAACAAATAGGAACAATGGGAAAAAGGGGTACAATATGGTGGAACAAAGAGGCAAAAGACACCACAAAGAAGAAAAAAGATATATTTCAAAAAAATGTGGAAAACATCCAAGCAGCAGTTGAATATGTAATCCACCGCATACTCAGAAGAAAGAATAAAAGAAGCAAAATAAATACCATGGAAGAAGTTTGGGAGAAGATCAGGTTCAGAAATGTGAGAAAGAACCAAGAGAGATCCACAAATGGGTAAAGCCAATAAGACTTTCTGACCCTGCAGCAGTAATTAATAATGAAAAAGGAAATCCATGAACGGATGATGAGAGGATTAGAGCAAGATGGGCAGATTGTTTCAAACAACTTTTGAACCCTGATAGCAAAGAAAGCTTTCAAGAAACAAAACAGTTCATTACAGTAATGCAGAGCACGAGAGTCTGATATATTAAGAAGTTGAAAAAGCAATAAAATCAAGTCCTCAAAACAAAGTAGCAGGTATTGGTGGATTAAGTGCAGAAGTAATAAAAGCATATGAAAAGGTTGAGGTATTATGGCTCACAAAAAATAGTTAACAACGCATGGTACGAAAGAGAAAAACTAGATGACTGTCAAAAGGTAATCGTTATAAAGAAAAGTAGTAAAAGAAAAGTGTGACAAGTATAGGAGGATTTCCCTACCAAGCCACGTGTGAAGGATGTTTGTAAGAATCCTAGAAGAGAACGTGAGATTAATAGTGGAAAAATGATTAATCACATCACACGTTTCTAGTGTGACAAGTATAGGAGGATTTCCCTACCAAGCCACGTGTGAAGGATGTTTGTAAGAATCCTGGAAGAGAACGTGAGATTAATAGTTGAAAAATGATTAAGCACATCCTCAAATCACATCACACGTTTCTAGTCAAACATTGTCTACAGTTTTTTTTTCCTCTGAGAACCCTTAAAGCCTGATATAAGCACTTTTCAGAATGGTTTTCGCTGCTATATTACCGATTTTGTAATGCTCTTAGCATGATATGATTGGAGATATTTGAACCCTCGTCCTTCTGGGATGAATTGGGGTATAATTTAATGTCTGCTGCTCCCTATAACTCCGTATAATCGTCTTTTCCCTAGGCTAATCACCAGAGGCGGTAGACCACATTTTTGTCGAATAGCAAAATATTACAATTTTCAATAGACTTTGATGATGAAGGTCTTTTGAGCAGTTTGGTCAAAGAAAAAGCTTTTGGTAACTATGCTCCTACTATATGGATACCCACTATTATACTATTTTATAAGTTATTAATTGTTTTGCTGACTAACTTTGATATGACTACATCTTGTCATGTATAGGGTTCATATAACCAGTCTGTTTTGCATGTTCAAATAAATGGAGTGTTTTACAAGTGTGTGAGAGATGCTAATAAAATAGTCGGTCATTGTGAAGTAACAAAAATGTGTAATTTCAAACCGCAATATTTGTTTTTTATGTCAAAGGTCATTCACAAAAACGTAATTTGTTGGGTTATAATAAATCTCTAGCCATAGCTGGAACATCAAGGATTATTGTAGTTTCATCACATTTTGTACTTGTACATTGGAATATTTCTAGCATGCATCATGATTAATAAATGCTAAGTACATCAGGCCTCTGTTGTTTTCTACAGAGCAACCATTATTTTCGCTAGTATCTCTCTTTTAAATGGTTGATTACTAATCGCTAGGTGGCGTAACTGAGAGGAAAATTGGAGACTGTTACACAGAATATAGTTTGTTGAGATAATACCTAACATACTTGTATACTTTTAATTAGTTTTTGAATCGCTGACAAGTGGTAGATAAGTTTGTGTCATTCATCCTTGCGATTACATTCTCTGTCTTTAACATCTTATCAAGGCTAAATTTAAATCGATGAGTACAATTTAGTTAACGTCATTTAAACATAAATGCATCTAAAAACATAGATAAGTTCTCGAGTTCGTTTTTATGTTATGATAATACTTACATGTACATGGATGGATAAATGAATTAAAACATATTTATAAAGCACAATTTCAACTAAGTAGGCCTAATATTTAAGTGTATAAATAGAGCTAAGATCATCTCACAATCCGCTGAACATTATCGCTAAGTCAAATACGTTTTGATGATTGAACTGCTCTTCTTCCATTCTTTAATATCACTGCAAAATACTCAACCTGGGATTGTTGGTTTCAAAATCAACGAATGGATGATTCATAGCGTTTATTGAACGTTCAATAAATACGCCGTCACTTCTGTGTATGTGTATTTAATTAATGAGCGAATCACTAGATGATACTTGGATATTTAATAACTTTTAGAACTAAGTCATTAATGTAAACAAAAGTCCAAAAGGGAGATTACACTGACATTTCACTTCCAGAAATGTACACACAATTTAAGACTACAAGTAATGAACAGTAAGGCTTAACATCCTAATCAGTAATAACTGAACCTGTCAAGCAATTTAAGACTACGCGAATGAATAGTAAGGCTAACATCCTAATCAGTAACAACTGAACCTGTCAAGGAATTTAAGACTACAAGTAATGAACAGTAAGGCTAACATCCTAATCAGTAACAACTGAACCTGTCAAGGAATTTAAGACTACGCGAATGAATAGTAAGGCTAACATCCTATTAGGTTCAGTTGTTACTGATGTTAGCCTTACTATTCATTACTTGTAGTCTTAAATTCCTTGACAGGTTCAGTTGTTACTGATTAGGGTCAAGGAATTTAAGACTACAGGAAATGAGCAGTAGAGCTAAAATCTTTATTCTTGCAGGGCGCGATAAATTCGCAATATCTTAAGAAACACGGATATACTTTCGAGTATTTTGTACAGCATTTGTTTGGTTAGTCCTAGTTTAATCATTGTCTGTACCACAACGGACTATCGAACTGGTTGCTATTTTCTTAAAAGGTGATGGAACTTTAGGTCCACAGTCCAGCAAGCTAACCAATTGGCTACATTCGGCCCATCATAATGCAAACAATGTGCCACAAACATACGCGAGTCTCTATAAAGTCTTGCAGTCAATTTGAAATTTTCACTTTATATATATTGCAAGTTTTAACGATTATCCACAAAATATAATTAGGAAAATGTTATAAGACAGTTATCGAATACTTCAACCAATAGAAATATTGTAAGTAAAACGTATGTTACATTCTCTGTAATATATAGAAATTTACTGAACTTGTCAGTGTTTGTTTGAAGTTATGCACAAAGCTACACAATGGGCTAACTGTGCTCTGCTCACCACGGGTATCGAAACCCGGTTTCTAGCATTGTAAGTCCGTAGACATACCGCTATGCCAATGGGGGGGGGGTGAACTTGTCAGTGACGGGATTATGCATTCGTAGTTAGTTGCTTTATACTTGGCATTAAAAACAATGACGAAAAACATATGTTAAATTATAAAGTATTGTTGATGTTATTGTTTTTTTTTAGCACACCACTGAGAGTCGATCCCCAGATTTTTGCACAATAAGTCCATAAGATTACCGCTGACCCACCGGGAGACACGAATTATAAGATCTACCGTTTTTTGGATGAGACCCAGAAAACGCATGCACCATTTCTAGTAGAAACAACAAATCTCAGTATTATTTGATTTACATGCTGTGACATTCCAGCTATGGCCGAAGCACCGAGGCAACACCAGGAACAAGAGTTAGGCTACACACATATATATATAAATCTAACCCGTTGTTAAAGTAGGAAAATATACACCTATACTTGATTTTATAAACTTATTAGGCCTAATGAGCTCCTCACTGCTCGAATTGAAGGGGGGGGGGGACGCCATACACATTGTGAAAGTAAATCATGCACATGGGGGAACGTTTAGGGAGCGAGATTTCACTCACTGACTTAGCCTCATTGGAATCACGTGTGTATTGCTACAGACCTACTGATTCACCTTACAGCAAATGTTATCTCTATCAGTCATTATTAAGTGGGGCCCGGCATGGCCAGGTGGTTAGGGTGCTCGACTCGTAATCTGCGGGTTCGAATCCCCGTCACACCGTGGGGGGCGTTATTCGTTGGTAAAAGAGTAGCCCAAGAGTAGGCGGTGGTGACTAGCTGCCTTCCCTCTAGTCCCAAATTAGGGACGGCAGATAGCCCTCGTGTAGCTTTGCTCGAATTCCATAACAAACATGATTAAGTTTGGTTTTAGTTTTCTTTTAATGTTAGTTTTATTAAAAGTTATTGTTAAATCTTGATTTCGATCTAATTAGTGACTAACCAGAGAGATAACTAATGATAAATATGATGAAAGTACCAGTATAGTGTACACTTCTTTCATTGTATTTGTAGAGTTCTCCTTGAGAATTTGAGCTCTCGATGGGGGAAAAAATATTTTATTCAAACATTCTGAAACAAGTATTATTCAGTTTGAGTAACAGTAAATTCCTTCTTTTTTTAATACTGCAGCATATATTTTTCTAGCTAGCTCATGAAATATTCCAGGTGAAATTTGTGAGAATTTAGCATTTCATAAATATGTATATGGATACTTTTTCTTCTCAAACACAAGTCGCTGCCCAAGAACCCTTTCATTCAGTGTGATCTCACTAGCCGAGTTGGAGTCCCCTGGTGGTTCAGTGGTAAGTCTGAAGGCTTATAGCGCTAAAAATCGGGTTTCTAGTCTGGTGGGCAGACCACAGATAGCAATTGTGTAGCTATGCGCTTAACAACAAACAAAAAACCTAAACTGGACCTATAACAACCAAACGTCTGAAACGCTATTTGACTTGGTTTTGTGATAAATTATCATCTTAATTAAACCATGTAGTGTGACAAATATATATTTAACGAACAAAATAAGTGCATTGTCTGCTAATACATCATCACCAGTCTAGAAACGGCAGCTCTCAGCTGAACTAAAAAGTGCTAATACACCATCATCAGTCTAGAAACGGCAGCTCTCAGCTGGACTGATAAGTGCTATTACATCATCATCAATCTAGAAATGGCAGCTCTCAGCTGGACTGATAAGTGCTATTACACCATCATCAATCTAGAAAGCAGCTCTCAGCTGGACTGATAAGTGCTAATACATCATCATCAGTCTAGAAACAGCAGCTCTCGGCTGGACTGATAAGTGCTATTACACCATAATCAATCTAGAAACGGCAGCTCTCAGCTGGACTGATAAGTGCTATTACACCATAATCAATCTAGAAACGGCAGCTCTCAGCTGGACTGATAAGTGCTATTACACCATAATCAATCTAGAAACGGC
>NW_013668404.1:12140-22467 GCF_000517525.1 Limulus polyphemus | reverse complement strand
TGACTTCATCACCAGAGAACATGACGCTTTGTACCACTGTCTAAATGTCACACGGATGTTGCATCTTAACAGCGAAAAAAAAAAAGGGCTATATGTGTTGTGCCCACCGCGAGTATCGAAATCCGCTTTTTAGCGTTATAAGCCCTCAGACTTATCGCTGAGCCAATGAGGACATAAGTAAGGACGCTGCACAGTTCGATTATTTTCGTTTGACATCACGAATTATAACGATAAAAGTCGGGGTTCGATATTCGTTGTAATTAGAGCACCGATAACCCATTGTGTAGTTTTGCGCTTAACGAACAAAAAAAAACATTACATAATCCAACCCTGGTTTTCTTTCACCTTCAGAGTTATTCAAATTACATGTTTTTAGTATCCTCCTCTTACCATATAATCCTATTTATAAGACTGAACTTTAATTGCGCTGTTGTTGTCAGACTGTATATAACTGTTCATAAAAAAATGTTTATTTTTAGAGCTTAGAGTCAGCAAGTCGAAATGTAGGTTGACGTCTGACCTATCACTTAACCGTTAAAATTGAGAACAATAGACATTTAAATTTAAGCATTTAATAAATAGGTAACGCAAAGTATTTTTTTAATAAAAAGGACAACAGCTTTAACACATCGTTAACACTATAACAAAAACAGATCCTGGTAAAAAAAAAGTCTAATCTTTTTCCTACATCAGCTTTCTAGTCCCCCCCCCTTTTTTTATAGTTAAAAGCTACACAATGGTCGATTTACACTCTGTTCACCATGGGTAATCAAATCTAGTACATTAGCATTGTAAATCTGCAAATTTATCACTGAGGGACTTCGTTAAAAAGTCTAATTATGTCAATAACCGATGTAATTAGGTCTGATTAACGTATATTTCTATTTATGTGCACCAGCGGTATATCTTGGGGCTTATAACGCTACAAATCACAGATAGCTGATTATGTAGCTTAATAACAAACGATACATGTTTCGGTTAACTATTATGTTAAGCGATAAAAACACTGTGTGTATTAAAAAATAGAAATAAAGGTAAGAAGTCCTAGAACAGAACTGTAATGTCATAAAATAAATGTTAATTTTTTAATCATAAAAATATTTTGGAAGACTTATTTAGTCACTCTTCCCCAGGTTTCTATCAGAATAACAATAAAAACCAATTAAGTAAGCAATAATTTAATAAAAATTAGCGGTAAGCACTTCGGAAAATTTTGTATTAACGCATTTTCTATAATAATTTACTGATGATGACCAAGCCTTGAAGGTCTCTAAGTTTTTCTAATCACTTCAATTATGATCCTTGAAAGAATCGCAGGTCTTTGATCCTGACCTACTTTTGACATTTGCGACGTAAACAGGCAAAATATAACAAATGAAATAAATTAATTGATCATTCTTGATAACCTCAATCCAGAGGTATTCAAAACAGAGTTTAAATATTTTTTATGTTCTCAGACATAAAACTAAAGCTTTCTGTTTGAAGAGTTTGGGTAGCGAGATGTAGAATCTTGAAGTACTTCTACCACGGCGTAGAAAGTCTGTGTGGTGGGAGAGATTCGCAAGCACTCTGGTTAGTACGTTGCTCATCGAGAACAGATACTGCATGTCCGCCGCAGGTTTTGCTTGTGTACCTTACGGCACTTTGTACCTGACATACCGAGTACCGCTACTGATTTCATTTAATAAGATAGCCCCCACCCCACCCCTCTTTGGATAGAACTGGTCTGTGACTTGTAGACGATCCAAGAAATCACTTTTTTTTGTATGTTTAGCGTTACCTTTTATCATTTCAAACCTGAAAGTTAATCATCTTCTGTACCCATAATGATATTCACCCGTTTTCGTAATGGAACTCGAGTTGGGTCATCATTTCAAATATTCTTTCTACAGTTAACTAATTTTTGATGGATCTGACACTTCACACTTTTGAACTGTGTTACTTGGAGTGATTAACTTCAATACGTAGTCACATATCCTCCAGACCTAGAAGCTAAATTAATCATAACCATCGAGCCGTCACCCGGACTAACAGTGACGTCATTCCTATAAGAACTTAAAAAAAAAAGGTTTTGAATGCGATACGCTCGAAGGAATCAGTTAAAACAAATTATGTATTGCTCCAGATATCAATGATAATTATTAATGCAAATAAAGAAAGCTACAAAACAAAACTGCATCTCGTACACGCTGTCCAGTTCTAGTCCAGTAATTAGTTTTATTGAGATACATTTTTCATATATAAAGTCTTTAATGATTACACATACCTTTAGAAAAGTGTCAGTGTGAGTAATTTTAACTTTTATTTATCATTTACATTCTGTCTGTCTAAAACTTTCAAGTGGTTTCCATGCCAAAATGACTATTGGATCAATGTTTGGGACAACTCAAAAGGGGGTCAGTTACTCTTAAATATTTGTTTTATGTAAAAAAATATATTAATTGAGTTTTATAAAGAAACTGGTGAAGATGATAGGCACCATTTTCCTAAATATAAAATGTTTATTAATCACACAAATCTTCAAGTTCTAAGTAGCTGTACTTTAACATAAGAAACCACACGTTTACTTACAGGAAGCGATCTTATTTAGCGCCTAAACTCTCACCAAGGCCACAGTTTTTAACATTCAGATCATCCAATCAAGCAGAAGCAGAATAAATATATTTAAAAAAAAAGAAACTTTTGTTGTTATGGAAACCCTATTCTGCAAGCTTGACCTAGGAACCATCAAAATGACCCTACAGACAAGTAGAAAGCTAGTCAACAGCATCCACGACCCCAAAGTACGAAGCGTGATTTTGTGGCAAAAGGTCCAACCAAGAATCCTTGGGTTCGTAGTGTGGCATGTTAAGCACTAGGCTACGCCAATTCCACAAGAGGTGTAAAGGTACAGGAAAGGTTGTTTGTTTGTAGTTAAGTACAATGGGCTATCTGTGCTCTGCCCACCACGGGTATCGAAACCCAGATTCTAGCGTTGTAAGTCCGCAGACATATCGCTGTGCCACTGGGGGCAGCCAGTCTGGGACACCCACTATCCATATTAAGGGATTGACTATCACTTTTATAACGCACCCACAGCTTAAAATTCGGGGAATATTTTGTGGTACTGCATAGATTTGAACACGGCTTGTTAGCTCCGTTTGTTTCAAGTTAAGCACAAAGCCACACAATGGGCTATCTGCGCTCTGCCCACCACGGGTATCGAAATCCGGATTCTAGCGTTGTAAGTCCGCAGACATATCGCTGTGCCACTTGGGGGCGAAGGAAAGGTTGAAAATTTTTGATTCGCAACAAATTCATGATATGTCAGACAATATCATTGTTGATTTATCACAAACGTTTTGTGTACAGAAGAGACTGGTCGTTTTTAAGGAAATTGGTCTTGACTAAAAAAAATGACTGTCAAGCATTAAAGTCTGAGAGTCGTATTTTCATAGTGTTTATTCGTCACTTACTGAATGTGCGTTTTATTTACGAAACAACTTTCATCAATGGCTGGATCACCATCCTTGTTATTTGTCCTTTTTAATATTTTCTGTTTATGCGATTACATTTCTAATTATACCCACAACAAGGTTCAATTATACCTTCTTTCACCTGTTAGCTGCGTCACCTTCGCCACGCGCTCCTACCCAGGTATAAATAACTCTTGTTACTCTAGTTCTTATTTCCAACAGCTTGTTCAATATTTTGTCTCCATCTCACCCGTGCTTTTCCTATGTCTTCTTCCGATTGGTATCCACTCCATTTATTTATTTGGGTACCTATCTTTATCCCTCCGCTTTACATACCAATTTTATATTGCTAATACATTATACGTTTACCTTATCGATTACACAAATATTGAAAATGGCTTGTAATTAATAACGTGTGTATGTTACGTATCACAACGTTGGAATAGTGACAAGTTAGTAATTAATGTTACGTTAGGTAAAGTGCTAATAATAATAATATTACTGAATGTCCTAGTCTTTAGTATTCAAGGAAGATAGAATGAACCAAATATTGTATTTGTGAACAATTTTCGCCTACTCTGTTATCTATAATTTGAACTTCTTACTCAGATACAAAATCCTGAGTAAATAACCGACAAACACATTTACCGGCATTACTCGTCTTCTACGTGAAGCCCAACATACATAGGCGATTCGGTAACAGTTTCAGACATTTTTAACATACACATACAAAAATTTCTTGATACTTTTGCCAGCCACCTTGCGATTTTGTTATTACAGCCCCTATATAAGTAAAAAAAAGTCATGGATCTATAGGAAAATGCGTATAACTGGTTTAGAAAATGTGTTTAAAACGACACGTGTCCATCGGTAATTTCAGGGTTAGTGTCCTATAACTTAGACGTGTTTAAAATTTTCCCTCGTGTTTTCTTCACTCTCAGAGTCTAATGGTGGAATACGTGCAGAAGGTGATATAATAACAAGCGACTTTAATACTCAGATCTTTAATAGTTATCAACATAATTTACAATGACAAGTCAAATAATTTAGGAATTAACATAAATTAGAATAGAGAACAATTATCTGACCAAATCTAAGCTTTCCACTCATAACAAATTACAAAAAAAGATTACGTATTAAGAGATTGCTAAAGTAACTCTGGACAATATCAAAACTCTTGTAAAAGGTGTTAGAATTTAAACAACTCTCTGCGTGATTTTTTTTCTTCTTCATATAGAGATGTTACGACATATTAAACTACTTATAAATTACTCAGTCTAAAAATGTGCAGTCCTTTAACTAATGGAAAATAAACGTTTGTGTGAATGATACTGACCCCCTCCCCTCAGTCACATAAGATAACTTAAAAACCTTTTTTTGCGGTACATTACAAGTCAATTTATCTTTTAGTTTTAACACGTTCACAACCAAAGAGCACGATTTAAACACGTGGGCTGTATGTCGTGTAAACCTTATGCTTTCACAATTTTAACAACAATAAACCAACCAGATTTTTAACACATCAGCATGATATTATTAAAGGCAATATTATATCAATTATTGCAAATTTATTTGTCCACTCCTCTCTGGACGAAGCATAATCTTTTGATTTGTCAACAGCTTTGGAATAAGCTTAAAAGCTTGGCGGAATACATCTATCATGGAGTTAACCAAGAGGTATGTTTTTACCAAATGCTCACCGTATTTCAAAAGCGTGATACTGTTGGTGGAGGACCATAACGGGTTTGAAGCCTAAAGAAGCATGACTATAATGTACATTCAATATTAGTTTCTTTTCAGGTTTGTCGTAAGGCCAACACACAGATAGGTATAGATTATAACACAGTTAGCCCCCCCTCCCCCATCCAATTAATCAGACAACCTCCTGTTTTCTGAGTGGCCGCTGAATTTTCCAGTCTCTGAAAAATAGCCGAATAAACAACAACAAAAAACGCGGTAACCACGTGTCAGTAAAATAGAACTGTTTGTGTAAAGAACTGAAGCTATTAATACAACAGCGAAGCCACTATAAACTCGATTTTTCCCTTGTTTGTTCAACGTTTCGGTCAAGTTCAAGTTGTACACCTTTGAAATTAATTCAAGTGTAAACAAGACTTGAGAACCAAAATAACGATTCACATCTCCAGTTTGTAGCTCCATTTTTTATATAACGAGTGCAATAATTCAGTAAGCATATAAAACTCTAAAACACTTGTATTTACAATAATACGTTTCTAACACTAGTTACTCTCTCCTTTTATAACTATAATGACGTATTTTGAAGGTACCAAAGTTATGAAACATCACCATAAGACTAGAAATAAATAAATAGGACATAATTAACAGGCTTTCTTTCACTAAGTAATCAATAAATTATGGAAACCTTTTGGTTTACATTAGCACAACGGAAGGTTTTTAAAATGTAACTTTATAGTCAAATGAGTATTAACTTATCATTGTAAAGGTGATAAATGACTTACAGGTCTACAAAAATTAATTTTTAGTATTAAAAACAAACAAAGCTGTAAAATAACTATAGGACATTGGAAAATGTCTGACGAAATTTCGAGTATGTCCTACCAAGTTCAACCAAATTATCTGTCTTATCGGGAAAATTGTAAAATATATTTTTAAGTATACGAAGAAAAGTAAGTATAAAGAAACTATAAAAAAAATTCACAGATTTATGGTTTCTTCCTTACTCTTCTAAACAAATTTTCTATTTTGGATGATTAGCTCATTAAAAAATATAAACCTTAGAAGCTATAATCTGGAATGTACAGAAAATTCAAATCGATAACTGTGCTGTTCAGAAGGAGAAACTCGTCGGAGCTGCGCAGAAATGAAAGTTTTTGTGAATTACACTACATGACGTTACAAAATGATCAAATATATATATTTGGGTTAAAACTGTTACAAATATATTATATAGTGAGAATGATTATTTTTACTTAAGTTTCACATGCGATACTAATAGGGTTAGCGACGTAGTGCCATACTTTATCTTTTAAATTCAAAATTTTTTTGTAACATTTTATTTTGTGTTCGATAAAATTCTAATTATGTCCGATCCAAGTGGTAACTTGCAAAATTTATGACCTGACAAAAAAGGAGAAAAAACAAACAAACTGTAGCCTTGTTTTAGGGTGTTGGTCTATATAACAGTTTCAATCAATACTAGTGTCATGAAACATGTATAAATTAAATGTCCCTTTCACCTTACAGTTACACAGTCTTATTTATCTCTGCTTTCTGCACTGTATATGCCGTCATAAAAAATCTTATTACATAGTGAAAAAATACCGTTAACTCTGTTATTTATTTACTTAAAATTACCCACTTACAAAAATGACATTGAAGGAATATTAAGACTAGAAATAACTGTAAAAAAAAACAACAAATGACTAAACTTAGAATTTAGAACAGATTAACTTTCATTGAAGTACGTTTGAATCATTTTCACGGAAGTGAAAGTCGAAACGTTCATGAAAAAAATTAATGCTGTTGTAAAATCTGAAGGTAGCCGTGCGTTTAGTTAAAATATCACCAGTATATTTAAATTAACGTTCCATATTTTAACATTAAAGAAATAAAATGGTTCCCTCAACTGTGATGTTTCATCACCTTTGGTAACTACCTAAAAACGGAGTTTGTTGGCCTATTTTGGCTCTGTATACCATACAAATTAGGCTTGTTACTTTGCATTAGACTTAAAAGCCAAATTAAAGTATTGCGAAGTAAATACTCGAAACAATAACTGTAGTTTAAGACTCTAAACACTTCTAGGATCAAACTTTCAACGATTCAGATGACAGATTGAAGCTTCGAAGTCAGAGAACATTATAACACTTCAAGTACTTGCCATGAAGTTAAATTTTAACACTAGAATAAGGAATTACAAGCCTATCTTGCTTTTTTCTTGGATTGTTTTAAGAGTCTCCTACGTTTCAAAATCATTTCGTACAAAGCATCTAACCCTTCATCCAGACCTTCTCCAATAATTGCACACGCAGGCTGAACATGCCACAAATGATTGGGCCCGAGATCATTTAACCCCAACAGTCTTTCAATGTCACTAGGGTCTTTGGCTGCAGGTAGGTCTTGCTTATTGGCTAAAACTAAAATAGGTACACCGGAATTTTCTGGACTTCTTGCAGTGCGAAACAGCTCCATCCTTGCTTCTTCTAGTCTTTCAACATCCACACTGTCTAACACAAACACAATTCCATCAGTACACCTCGTGTAAGACCGCCACAAAGGCCGTAATTTATCCTGGCCTCCGACATCCCAAATTAAAAAACTAGTTCCTTTAGCTTTACCCGTTGTTCCTTTTATTTTCTCACAATTGAATCCGATCGTTGGAACAGTATTTAGATACTGGTCAAACTTCAAACGATACAATACCGTAGTTTTACCCGCAGAGTCTAAACCTAGCATCACAACGTGTAAAGACTGATTAGGGGGTAAGTTTTCTAACAAAGACACTCCTTTACCTACAGTTGATCCCATGGCTGGCGTTCAACAAAATATTGAATGTTCTATTGTAAGTATGCACCACGTAACGCTGGTGGGTTTGACTAAATCACATAGCAACTACCGCCAGTAAAACAGTCACACTTTTCCGTATTACTAGTTATAAAATTTGGGCAAAACTTCGAATGGTTTAAGTTTCTTACTTAGTAACTTGCCTATTCTCTTCTTTTTTTCATCGATCTGTCTTCTTTAGTTGGAAGTTGCACGCGCTGACTTGTCACGGGAAAACTACTAGCATTACACAGTTTTTCAAATAATCCAATAAAAAAAAAATTGTCCACGTAAGTACATTTCATCTACAAAACAGTAGAGATGGGCTTAACTAGCTGTAGTTAGGAAATTTTGATAAAAGTTTCTGTCTCTAGACTTACCACAATTATTACCCGTACATAATGTGAATAACACGCACATCGTTATAAAATGAAGGAAAATATTTTTCTAATAACCTGCTCTGAAAGCTTCGTTTTACCTGAATCATAGGTCAGGCTTAATTCCACTTCTTACCGTGTATTATCACCAGAACGGCCGTGAACCTCGAGCCAACACCGTTTTATTCCTTTATCAAGTTTACAAGTCACTGGTAGACCTCTCTCTCATCTTTACGAGTTAGTATGAAATTTTGGTCATTCAAATTAGAATTCATCTTTGAAAACTGACGAATTACTTTTTAAGTTATACCTACTTTCTCTAACACCTTCCATTCCTGTGCTATACTCAGGCAGGTAGAACCGTACAAGGCCTTCCTCCCCCCTTTTCCTCACACTATAGTTTGACAAACGTTCCTTTCCCGAGGCTATCGCAAACCAGTCGGATCTTTACGATCACGAGCTGCATGC
Organism: Limulus polyphemus; assembly: GCF_000517525.1. Lineage (NCBI taxonomy): Eukaryota > Metazoa > Arthropoda > Merostomata > Xiphosura > Limulidae > Limulus > Limulus polyphemus. Next base: position 13,643 of record NW_013668404.1, on the reverse strand, counting down.
AGTGTGTGACGTCATTAAGAAGGGGCCCCTGATGCTTATCACAAATATATATACCACAGTCGCTGGGCGACAGTCATTGATTAAAACTATGAAAAAAAAAAAAAAGTTAAGTGAAAGCAACACATTTTTTACTTGTTATTAAATTATTTGAAAACTATGGCAACATGACGTACACACGTTATAATACCTGTTCTTCCGGTTATGAAAAACAATTAGTATAGATATTAAGTTAATGGTAAAAAAATCCAACAAATCTTGTGTTTGTGGGCTCTGACTGAATAACCCATGTCATACATGCATAGATTTTTATACCGCGAATTATGAAACGTTATTAACGCTCGTGACAAAAATAATTCTGATAAAATCGTGAAAAAGTCTCGCATTTTTTCTGTACGTGCTTGACCTTGGTTCGAGAATGTAAGTATATTAGCTTGTGGACAAATTTGAACATTTTCATCGGATTAAATTATGAAATAAAAATGTTAACGTTACTCGGCCATCGATTTGTTTGTAGTTAAGCACATAGCTACACGATGGGCTATCCGTGTTCTGCCCACCACGGGTATCGAAACCCGGATTCTAGCGTTGTAAGTCCGCAGACATGCCGCTGTGCCACTGGGGAAGGGGAGCTCTCATCCATCGAATATTTAATCCTTAAATTTATTTACTGAGTAAAAACAACGACATTGGAATTTGAACTTGACCTTGCGACAGTTTAGAGAATCCATGCTCAGACATAATGATACCTTATTTACAATTCCTGAACAGTAGAAGGGCAAACAAATCAACAGCATTTGCCGCCTTTTTCATCGGCCACTTTTAACCGGATGGTGGGCTTTGAGTGTTATAATGCTCCTATCTCGGAAAATGCTGATCGTATTAAGCAAAATATCACGATTCGAACCTTGAACTTTCCAATTTAAATCCCGACAAACCAATCGTTAGGCCACATGTTATCAAACTCTTGAGTAGAAGGTGACGTTACTTTGATTGATTACCTGCGCTCAACGGTTTTTAAATAACAAAAAAGTAATAACGACGAAACAGTTTCTTTGTTCGCGTTTGAGTAAAAGTTCGAAGTTTCACAATAGGCTATCTGCGTTTTTCTCACCACGAGTATCGAAACCCTGTTTTTTATTATTATTTTTCTAAGAAAAAAAACAAGCTAACAATAATAATTATTGAATTACAACAACACTTTGATGTCAGTTTGACGTATTGCTACCACGAGATAGTGGAAAAATCGATGGCTATTTATACGTGATAACTGAGATAATATGATTTCTGGTAACACGTCGATATGATTGGAGAGAAGTACAGCACGCCAAGTTGTTTAGGGAGCCAGGAAAACACGCAGTGACAGTTAGATGACGAATATTTCTAAAAATGGTTAGCAGAGGATTTCTGGATCACGGTTTCACAAGAACGTGCTCCTCACTAGGGGACTTGTGCGCACTAAGAAGAGCGACGACCGAATCCCATTATTTTGTTTGTTTGTTTTGG
>NW_013668404.1:9483-11309 GCF_000517525.1 Limulus polyphemus | reverse complement strand
TGTATAAACGGTAATTTTATTTATTTATTTATATATTCTACACTTGACAAACTTTTTTTTTTTTTAACAGTGCGTTTTAACAGAGTGTAGGGACACCGAATTATTTTATATGAAATCGGATACCAGGAAAATTATGTAGCTTTCTGTAAAATGATCAACCGTTTAAATTACAATTGATCCCTTTCTATATTATTTTTCAAATAGTTGTTTTTAATTATGCACAAAACTACGCAAGGGCTATCTGTGATCTGCCCACCACGGGTATCGAAACCCGGTTTCTAGCGTTGTAAGGCCGCAGACATGCCGCTGTGCTACTGGGGGGGCTTTTTCAAATAGAACTCTACACTTGGCTTAAGTAAATGTGACCTCGTGTGTATGTCACGAGCCAAAGATCGTGTTTTTAAAATGTTTTTCATTGTGCGTCAAGTTATAATTTTGACAACTATTGCTTCCCACCCCCCACCTGTCTGTTGGCTTATAACGCTAAAAACCTGGTTTTGGTACCCGTGGTGGGCTGAGCACAGTTACCCATTGTGTATCTTTGTGTTTATCAATAAACAAGATAACTATTGGATCTGTAATTGAGACAAAATTTTTGTCAAATGTACACCTTTCGTCTGAAAATCATACATTTATTAAATTTTAATTCTGTAAAAGTTTTCATAAAGTAAAACACGAGGGGCATATTTATTGTTTGCTTCATTCAGACTTTTGCGCAAAGCTATATAAGCTCTATCCACGCCGAACCATTCCAATTTTTGAACCGATAGATTAAATACTTTCGTCTAAATGAATAGTGGGATTTGACCGTAACTCACACAATCAAAGTTCGGAGCTAATTTTAGTGGCAACGAGTCGTAAATCACATATCCTCGGATATATATATATTCCTGGCACTCTAACCAGTGGGCCACGACCGGGTCTAGGATTATAATAAAACCAAAACTTTTTGATTCTTAACTTCTCTATGTCTCGTTTATTTACATAAAACATAAATATTGTATTCCAAATCTCTCTCGTTTTTCTGAATTAAGATGTTGACATTAATGACGTTCTAAATATTATTTTGTGTGCGGAAAAATGTCATCTTTCTGGTCGTTTGTGTGTGTGTGTGTGTGCGTGCCAATAGGTTCTAGTACCTGATGTTCAACACTTTACGATTTTACAAAAATTTCACAAAAAATGAGAATTTTCAACAAGTTATTATATGTAAGCAAAATTCAAAATTAATTTGAAGGTTTTTAATTCTTTCTGGTTTTTCACTTGTTCACTATGTATACAGTTCAAAAATATTATATTTCTTTAAATTACCTAAAATTCGAGCCTTCCAGGAGTCTGGTGTAATACTCCTACGTTTTAAAATTAAAACCAGTGATGTCTTTAAACTAAAATCGAAAGTGTAATCAAACCTCGAAAAACAAAAAAAAAAACAACGAAATATTTTGTTTTTGTGTTGGAATCGTTGTGAAGACGAATATCACAATTTTCTCTCTCTCTTTAAGATTGCAATAGTTTATAGTGAAAATACTACATATTATTTGTAACATTTTAACCCCCAGTATTACCGATGGGGTCCTCGCACGCTTTTTAAACCCATTTTTTATACTATCTATGCACTGAATTGTTTGTGGGTCCCCAATAATTCATAAGTCGCGCACAAAAGTGTCAACAAGAATACCATCATTATTACAATCAATCCCATTCATTTGTGAGATCAACAGCCAACACATATTGTGCGAAGCACGCGCAGCATGCTAAAGATAATTATGACATAGAGGTCTGGGGGCATGTCCCCCAAGAAAATTTGTAAAAATAAGAATAAAAAT
>NW_013668404.1:0-9178 GCF_000517525.1 Limulus polyphemus | reverse complement strand
ACTCAATATATTGTAATACGTGGAGGACCCCCAACCAGTAGACTCAATATAGTATAATACGTGGAGGACCCCCCACCAGTAGACTCAATATATTGTAATACGTGGAGGACCCCCAACCAGTAGACTCAATATAGTATAATACGTGGAGGACCCCCCACCAGTAGACTCAATATATTGTAATACGTGGAGGACCCCCAACCAGTAGACTCAATATAGTATAATACGTGGAGGACCCCCCACCAGTAGACTCAATATATTGTAATACGTAGGATGTCGGTAGTTTGAAGGTTGTGTTGACATTAATTTAGTTTACAGTTTAGAAACATCTGAAATCAGATCAGCGAAGATGTTGAGGAAAAGTAGTATCATCTACTTTAAATTCTCGCACATTCTGACCTCTGCACGGATTCGTATTTTCAATTGTGTTGTAAAACTTTACAAGCACAGCAGAACGCGTGCAACTGTAATCCCCGGGGGGATACTCAAATGAAGCCTCTGTTTGCTGTTTTAACACTTCATATATGGAAAATACCTTTACTGTAATAGAAGGTACATCCGGGGTTTTGCGTTAGGATACATCCTGCTTTTTCTTCGTTAAACAAAGAAGGTCCGCCGTCGAAACACCAGTTTTCGCGTCACTTATTTCACATCAGTGTATCACAGGAAAATACGTAGTGGAAGTCATGCACTCATTCTCTTCATTGTTTATTTTGATTTATAGATAATTATAAAGATCGATGTTTTTTTTTCAGGGAAGGAAGTTGTGGTGTAAACGGTTTTACAATGTTGTATATAACGAAAAAAACTTGTTATGTAAAAGCTGTTAGAGAAAATCTGTTTAAGCCCAGCCTTCTACCATGTCCAAAGGCAAGATTAGTGGGCTATTTCTGCTGTGCCCATCACGGGTATCAAAAGCTGGTTTTAAGCGCTGAGTTAGTGGGGGCCTAAAGGCTAGGTTGAAGTAAGTTATATCTAATATTTGTCTGTCTGTTGTTATTATCTGTGTAAGTTAAAGAATAGGATCTTAGTAGAAACTGCTTACATTCTTTGTGCGAACATATATCACAAATAAATCATTAATGATCTCATTATCATTTAACTCAAACCTTTTAATTAGAAATAGTACGTGCTTTAGTATGAAGATCGTTCGCCACTAACTTAAAACAATTTAAAATCCAGAGGTGTGCTTCTAAGTGTAAAGTAACGAGTGGTACTCACTTTATGTCGGGATTGCTAATTATCTGGCCGAATAATCTATTTTTCACTCATAGTTATTTATTAAGTCAAATTATTTAAATATATTTTTTTCTTATAAGAGTAAAAATATACGTAAAATTGAAAGATACCTGGTGACAAAGTTAAAATCAAACGCAGTGGAAGTAATTCTTATAATAGCAGCAGAAACTATAGTAATCAAAAGTCACTCTTATACGGTTACTAAAACTCTGTGTGTTTGATATGTATGTAAATCTTTTAAATCCCTGAAGTTTTTGATCGAACATTTTATATTGTGAATTTTTTGTTTAGATATTGGATATTTTATAGGTAAGAATATTTTTGTTATCAAATGTAGATTTTATATAAAGTAGCATAACGACAGTGATTTATACAGAAGAGGGTGAAATTAACGGATAAAGCACCTGCTGACATCTAGTGAACATTTATGTAAACAGTAACTTCTTGTGAACCAAGCGTTAATATATATATATATTACTAGTGTTACGATTACAAATATCGATGCAAGAAAAGTATATTTATATCTATTTACACGTGTGTAAACATCTGTAACTTGAAATATTTTATAATGTTTGTCGACAAAACTCTGGTAAAATAAACTGCCATGTGTGTAACACAGAAAAAGATCACGACAACCAAATTTGCTTACAGATATTACGTTTTATTGAATTAAATAAAGACGTTATCTTATAGAAGGAAAATGTCCATAGTTTATATCTGTTCAAGACTTTCAGATAAAAACTAGATCTTAGACCTTGATTGATATCATATAGTAAAAAGTTAAAAAATGTCGTGACAGCAATTTCTCTATCCAAAACTTCCCAAAAACTTTTCCAGTTTCACCTTTTTTTTTTTTAATAAGCATCAAGTTTGACTACATCGTAGACCTATCACCAGGTAGTGACAGTGTTGCAAAACATCACAATTAAAGATTTTGAGAACTTCAATACTAGACATGAAGCATGTTGGTTAAAGAGTACAAAATGTTTAAGTAAGATCCACAAACTTATGATTACTTTTTTTCAACTAAGCACGAAATATGTTTAATATAATCTTAGTTCTAGATAACAAAGTATACCCTAAAAATTATATCAAGAACCTGAAGAGTTATTTCAACTGGAAATGTCATTAGCAGATGGTAAAGTAGAGTGATTATTTTGTATTTTAGTAAATTTGTGTTTGAGACATTTTTATTGCTCTACTTCTTGATAAGTTGTTGCTGAATATATTGTTTAATTTTTAATAATTGGGATCTAACATCGATTCTATAGAAACACGCCCTTAAAACTACAACATTAATCGTCTGTTTTAGTTATCTGTTATCTTTAATCTACGTTAATCTTCCCACCCCAAAATAAAAATATCCGATATTCAGATAATTTGTGAAGAAGCTATAAGATAATATTGCCACAATAATGTAAGAAACAGGGTAGAGTAATATTCATTATATTTAAGAATACAGAAAGCAATAAATCTGACCCCCACTCTCCGCTTTATTCATTAAAAACGTGTTTCTTTGTTTTTGTAAAAGCTATAATCTAGTAAGTTTTGAAAACTATTGATACTTTAAAAATTTTTTGCTAAACGTTTTTATCACACACAATTGCAGATAGAACAACGTTAAATATTACTTTTTCGAAAAAAAACAGAAATATCCTGTTTTAGGATATATCTAACCCAATGCTCACAAGATCCAATGCAAATGGTGATGATACTTCCAGGAAAACAAAGACTGTGTGTGTTTTATGTGATACTTAAATTACTAACAGGAACCACACATGCTCGACACACGCATCATGTCTGTACTGAAAATAATCACGAAAAAAAAACAGTATATTATATGAAATAATAAGATGTTGGTCATTCAGCTTGAAGTGTGACAGATTTTCTTCAAATGATCAAATGTGTCAGAGCAGCTTGAAAAGGGGTGGGGAAAACGACGATATTTAATCATGCGAGTGAGTTTATTAGGGCTGTAATTCTTTTGCATGCATGTACATTGAAAGAATCAAAATATGATTTAAAAAAAGACTAAAGCTGATAATCTAAAAAACACACTTCATTCGTACCATCACAGAATCTATTATCTAAGGCTTGCAGCAACATATTTTTGTGAACAACTGATGTTTAAGTTGTCAAATATATCTCGTAAACATTACTGGACTCTCACTTTAAAATACACTTACAAAAATTCACTAAAAGGAAAATACAATATGTACATCAATATAATTTCAAAGTATTACCTTGTATTAAAAATAAAATCCTCAAAATATATCCCCCAGAAAGTGATATCCTGACTAAACTAAAACAGAAACAAAAAACAAAATGAAAATCACCTCCACACCTAAAATTTTTTTCTTTACGACGCTACGTCCATCTAGTGAAATAATATATAACTAATATTCTGTTGAAATGTTTCGGTTAAACATTTTTACCCAGTCATTTGACCAAATCTATGCTATTTTGTCAATCATTTCATTTTAAACACGTCGTTTTATTTGTTTCCCATTTGATAAAAGTCACTTGTCTAATATGTAAAATATTATTACCAGTGTTTTAACATTGCCGTATATCAAAAACTTGGTTATAAATGTTCAAAACGATCAGATCAGATCAACAGATTGAAGGACTTTTATAACAGTAACCAGACATATAAGTATCGTTTAATATTAATGGCAATTATACACTAATATTAGTATTAAAACTGAATTCTTGTAACAATAAATTACCTACTTTTCACCTTATATATATATATATATATAAAATATACATAAGGGATCATTCATAAAATATGTATGCAGGAGTGGGAAAAGGGAAGAGTTGTGTAAAATTGAAGCCTATACGTACAGGGTAAAGGGGTTTGTTGACATGTGAAGCCTATACGTACAGGGTAAAGGGGTTTGTTGACATGTGAAGCCTATACGTATAGTTTTTGTTTGTTTGTTGTTAAGCACATAGCTTCACACTGGGCTATTTGTGCTCCGCCCATCGCGGGTATTGAGACCTAATTTTTAGCGTTATAAGCCCTTAGGCTTATCGTTGAAACAATGAAGGGGATATTTAATTAACGAAGTGTAAATATATCATGTCGTTATAATTTTTTTATATTAGTAATACGTTGATTCTTATGTGTAATATGAGGGACATCAAAATGGTGTAAACAGTGTGTCCACTAGTACCTTTTGCTATCTCTGTAAAGGAAGAAGCATGTAGTATAACTTCTTCCCTCTCTTCGTGAGCATGTCCGCCAGGGTCTTTGCAACCCACATTTCACGTCCTATTTCCTTCGCATTTTATACCAAGGCAAGAAAACATCGTCCATTCATTGCATCCTTAATTTTAGTGGCGCGTTCAAAATTCAATATGGCTGCCTTGCCGCCATCTTTACAGGATGACGTTAGCACTGTAGCATCATGTTTACATTTTTGAGCAATCTTCTTCGAATTCTACAGTAACCTGCGGGACACTAGAGGCTCAGCTATATATATGGTTTGTGGGTATGCTCAACTATGTTGCCCTAAAACGTTTTGGCAATTAGAGGAACAATATGGCCACCAGGTAGCCATCTTGAAAAATCAGTTGCCAAGAAGTATGAAGAAGTGACATATGATCTATAAGGTTCAAGTGAAGGATGCTGTTGGTAAAAGAGTGTGCAACACATGTAGTACAAGCCACAAGCTGCAATCACCTGGCACAAGTCAGTCCACAAACAGACTCTACTTGTCAGATGAGGAGGAAGAAATGGAACCAGTGCCAGACCGTTAGCAACGAGTCCACAGCAAGCTGAATGAGGCCAGTGTAGAGGGATATCTCCGATACCCCGTCTTCTGTGTGGGCTAATGATGTGTGAATTTTGAAATATGTAAACTGGCACTTGCATGTTAATAAATTTACCTGACTGTTACTGTTAATAAAGTTATTCGTTTGATAAACATATAGTGCAAGATGTTTTTTTTCATGTAAACATCAAGTTAATCCTCCGTTATTCCTTTGAAGTTATGATAAAATATCACCAACTCGTACATGGGGGGGTAAGTTGTTGTTTAAAAACCTGAAATTTTGCGTACATACTTTATGGACGATCCCTAACTAACAACAGATGTCAACACAGGACAATAAACAGCTACTCATACTTAGAGGGAAACGTTAATTAAGCCTTGGACTAGATTAGGGCATACAAGGCAAACGTAATTGAGTTTAATGAAAAACTGTAGTTCTGGTTGAATGTTGAAACAACATCAATATTAATATTTTCTTAGAGTCAAACGTTACCAAGAATAAAGTGACATAGGAAAATTGGAAAAAAAGTTGTAAATATATATATATGTATTTATAATATGTATGTAAATATATCACATATGGAACGATTCAAGACTTAGATAAAAAGGTAGTAATATTACTGATGTTTTAGGAAGTAAGGGTTAACAAAGGTAAAGCCTTCAAACTCGCTGCCTGTCAGGTTGTTGATGACCACAGTGTCGGCAGGGGTCAAGGTGATTTTGGAGTTTGTAAAGACGGGATCAAAATTCTCCGCGGCCTTGGGATTTTTCTGTGCAAATGAGAAGAATAAAATTATGACATTTGAAAAGTTCTCATTCCACCAAACAAAACTTCTAAATCATACAAAAAATCAGCTAAGTGTAGAAAAAAAAAAAAGATCAGTTGTATTTAGACAAAACTGTGACTAACCCGCCCCTTTCTCTGCCATCTCACAGACTAAGAATAACCCGTCCGTTTATAAAATAATAATAACAAAATCCCAATATTATATTTTTATATAAATGCTACAAAATTAAAGCAAGTGTATTTAAAAATATTTTCCCTTTTCATGTTTCATTAACAAATTCGTCATTTAATCTATATTTGGTCTATTGTATTAGAGCATACGTAATTCCGACTGTCTGCGTTGTTAGTATCTCAGTGAATCCAGTTTTTCTTTTGTGGGTTATACTGCAATGACCAAGTAAAATATAAGCACGACACTCTCATTCGTACAAATGTATATGAATCATACAGAAAGTCAAACTAACTCTCCTGTTTTGCTCACTTTTCTGTCTAATTAGTTATCTGTTTCACTGAAACTTGAGTTGTTTATTTGTTGTTATGCACAAAGCTACACAATAGGCTATCTGTTTGTAGCGTTATAAGCCCTTAGACTTACCGCTGGGGCTCGGGATGGCCAGGTGGTTAGAGCGCTTGAATCCCCGTCCCACAAAACATGCTCGCCCTTTTAGACGTGGGGGCGTTACAATGTGACGGTCAATCCCACTATTCGTTGGTAAAAAGATAAGCCCAAGAGTTGGCGGTGGGTGGTGATAACTAGCTGATTTCCCTCTAGTTTTTCACTGCTAAATTAGGGACGGCTAGCGCAGATAGCTCTGGTGTAGAGTTGCGCGAAATTCAAAAAACAAACTCACCGCTGGACCACCAGTTGGCGATACTAAGTCTGTGAACGAGGTTATAGAGCTCATATACGTGTCCGCGGGTAATTACCAACAAAGTTATGTGTTTGTTTGTTTTTAACGGTGTAAGCCCCCAAACTTACAGCTGACCCACTGGGGCACATTTATGCGAGATTTCTAATGAATATTTTCAACATGAGTGATACCCCTTAACGCGATTCGTGTGCTGAATGGTCAGGCTATTCGTTAAAATTGCCTGTCACAGTTATATCGCCCCTAAAGCTGAAAGTGCGGAGTGTATTCACCAACATATCGCGGTTCGAACCAAGGACCTTTCAATTCGCTATTCATTAAAATTGCTTGTCACAGTTATATCGCCCCTAAAGCTGAAAGTGCGGAGTGTATTCAGCGACATATCGCGGTTCGAACCGAGGACCTTTCAATTCGCTATTCATTAAAATTGCCTGTCACAGTTATATCGTCCCTAAAGCTGAAAGTGCGGAGTGTATTCATGGGCATATCGCGGTTCGAACCAAGGACCTTTCACTTCGCTATTCATTAGGAAACGTCCTGTCTCCTCACATAAGTAAGAGTAACATTCATTAACATTAGTATCATTCTCAACTCCCCCCAAAAATAACAAAGTTTTCTGTTTATCTGTTTGACAGTCCGTCTGTTTTCTACTGTTTACATTCTAATAAGAACATACAATCTTAGGTTTAAATGGAGGTTGAACTTCTTTATTTTCAATCTTCTGCCAGTCTACTCTTCTGAAGAATGGGTGATTCCGGACATCCTCCTCTCCAGAAGGTCCACATCCCAGCCTTTTTGATGGGTTTTTAGTTAAAAACTAGACATTAAGAAAGCTACATTAGAAAAGACAATACATCTGTAATGAACACATTACATCATCAGTATGGGAAGTAAAAATATCTTTGTATTGGTTAGAATTATAATATCTAATTTTGTGATAGAGAACCATTTGTTTCAACATCGAATACATACAATCTGTTTTATATATATCCCGATTTGGCAGTCAACTTAACCTGTAGTTTAACAACACAAAACATTCGTATAATTTCTACATTGAGGGTGTATCTGAGGGCTTTACTAGTTTCGTGAATTCTCCGAAACTAGTCTGGTCCACAGACACCCCCCCCCCCAATTAACGAATAGACCATTCCAAGCTTTTACTTGTTGTTAAACAAATATTTAAACAACTCTGTTCAACTATGTATGTATCAGCTGCCTAGTGTCGGCTAACAATACGAAGAATTTAATTGTAGCAAAATGCTACAAGTTCTTCAAATACCTATAGAATGATAGGTTTCCTTTTTGTACACAATTTCGAGAAAAGGTGTAGGTTAGAGTAATAGAGAAATTAGTAACCAATAGGAAACAAAAAAGAAACAAGTCATATAAAGTAAGAAATACGCAAATTATACAAAACGGAAAACGTCTGCGTTTTAATATCTGATATGAAATTGTTTAGTTTTCTTTTCGACACCAAAAATTTAAGAAAAAAAAAACTTTCTTTTCATTCGATATGTAAATTACAAACTAATATTGGAATTTTATGGACTTTAAAAAACGTTAACTTACTCTTTTACAAATATCTTTGGCTTCTTTTGACAGAAACTTTGGATAAGAAACGTTCTGATCTGTAATCGAAGCGAATAATTCCTCTTCGTCCTCTCCATCGAAGGGAGGCTTGGAATGTTATAATACAATTAACAAAACCGAAACAGTAAGAATATGTATAATCTCTCTATATTGATTTTATTACTACAGTCTTCGCAATAATACATTTCCAGTTTATATATATATTATAGCGCTCCTCCGACAACAATAACATTAACAATGAACAGAACAATGATATTGTTGACAAAGAGAACAATGTAATGACCAGCACAATAACATGATCAGTAATAAACAGAATAATAGCATTTATTTTGAACAACAATAAAAACACTTCAGTTATATATATCACAATACAATGATTTAACTATATCAGCATGACCTGTAATATAACAAGTATAACAATGATTTACTTATACCGGTACCACACCATATCGTAATGATTTAGCTATATCAACATGACCTGTAAGATAACAAGTATAACAATGATTTAGTTATACCAGAACCACACCATATCGTAATGACTTATCTATATCAGCATGAACTGTAAGATAACAATGATTTAGTTATACCAGTACCACACCATATCGTAATGATTTAACTATATCAGCATGACCTGTAAGATAACAAGTATAACAATGATTTAGTTATACCAGTACCACACCATATCGTAATGATTTAGCTATATCAGCATGACCTGTAAGATAACAAGTATAACAATGATTTAGTTATACCAGTACCACACCATATCGTATTGACTTATCTATATCAGCAGGACCTGTAACATAACAAGTATAATAATAATGATTTGGTTATACCAGTACCACACCATATCGTATTGACTTATCTATATCAGCAGGACCTGTAACATAACAAGTATAATAATATTGATTTAGTTATAC
>NW_013668403.1:162644-164573 GCF_000517525.1 Limulus polyphemus | reverse complement strand
TATATATATATATATATATATATCTGCATTGACAGTTTGCTGTGGATTGAGAAGTTCGAAATGAATTAATCCTTTGATGTCCCAACAAATGCAAAGCATCACTTTTTGTACAGGTTTTGGGGTCGGAAGTAGTTTTTGTCTAGGACTGAGACATTGTTTTTAAAGCTAAAGTCACCTGAATGAAATTTTTGGATTATCGTAGACAGTTACGAATATTCAAAACATTTCCATAAACCTCTTTGGTATTCTTTGTGGCTACAGAGGCGTTGTTTCCCTTCTTGTATTCAGACAGCATTACATGCCGAATGTGTGTCTCGTCGTGTGCCATCATTATAAGGGATTAGAGTATACTAAACTTTACACGTTATATAGGCTACAGTAACGTGACGTTTAGGTGGTTCATTTAACTATTATACGTGATGTACATTTTTGGGGGGATGGTTAATGAAAGCGTTCGAAAACGCGACATTAATTTCTTGACGACCTAATATTTCGACCAAATTTTACACCTAGTTGTAGGTCGTAGTATCTATTAATGTACCAAATTTGAAAAATAAATCCATGAAAGTAAGTATCAAATAAAGTTTCCGTATGTTCAGTACGAAGAAAATAACAAAAATGAAGAACTTCAAACAAAACTGGAGATTTTATATCTTGTGTATTTCTTAACGGATTGCCCTAAAATTTGGTATGTGAAGTAAGTGTCCAGCAGAGCACATCCAGTGAAAATATGTGATAGTTTGGATTACTACAGTTCAAATTATAAAAAGTGGAACATCGCTAAACTATCAATCTTGAAACTCTCTTGTTACAGGTGCCCGGCATGGCCAGGTGGTTAGGGCGCTCCACTCGCAATCTGAGGGTCGCGGGTTCGAATCCCCGTCGCAACAAACATGCTCGCTCTTTCAGCCGTAGGGCGTTATAATGTGACGGTCAATCCCTCTATTCGTTGGTAAAAGAGTTGGTGGGTGGTTAAGACTCTGGTCTTACACAGCTAAATTAGGGACGGCTAGTGCAGATAACCCTCGTGTAGCTTTGCGCGAAATTCAAAACAAACAAACTTTTGTTACAGATAATATTCCATGTTTCACAATGTCTGTAGTTAGAGACACTAGTTCATGTTCTAAAATACTGTAACATAAGACAGTAAAACGTTTAAAAATGACAGTATTTACAAATAATAGTTCATTTTGAAAACGCTTTTAACTACAGTATAAAAATGTTTATAGCAATAGACAATAAACCTTTTCAAAATGTCTGTAATCACAGATACTAGTCTAGATTTCTAAAATTTTCTAGTTCGTGTAACACATTTTAAAATGTCTCTTGTTACAGAGAGTAAACAATTTCTAACAACAGAGCGTAAAACATTCCAAAATTTCTGCAGTTACAAATACTAGTCGATTTTTGAAAATGTTTCTAAATAAAGACAGTAAGTAACTCGTTTCAAAATGTTTCCAGTTAAATACAGTAAACCCTTCCAAAGTCCCTGTTGTTACATACAGTAGTACATGTTCCAGAATTCTGCTTATTGGACACAGTAAACTGTTTCAAAATATCTTTAATTGCAGAGTGTAACCAATTTCAAAATATCGAGTTATGGAAAGTACACATCTTTCAATTCTCTGTAGTTACTGATACTACTCCATGTTTTCTACTTACATACAGTATACTGTTTCAAAATGTCTGTAGTTACTGATACTAGTCCTTGCTTTACAGTGTATCAAGTTACAGATATGAGTCCATGTTTCCAAACGTCTGAAGCTACAGGTCCTAGTTCATGTTTCAATATACCTCTAAGTCCTCTAAGTTCTGAGAGGAAAAGCTCATATATTTTACGTTTGAAATGTAACTCGCTGAGAACCGAATTTAAGAAATCTCTCAGCTGAAGAATTTCCTATCTATTAGGTTTAATCTAGTACCTGTTTG
>NW_013668403.1:158462-161836 GCF_000517525.1 Limulus polyphemus | reverse complement strand
TCTTTTTGACAGTTATAGTGTACCATTATAAAGAGGCACTAACTGAAACATAAAATATCTTAAATACTTTCTTTTTGACAGTTATAGTGTACCATTATAAAGAGGCACTAACTGAAACATAAAATATCTTAAATACTTTCTTTATGTCAGTTATAGTGTACCATTATAAAGATGCACTAACTGAAACATTAAATATCTGAAATACTTTCTTTATGACAGTTATAGTGTACCATTATAAAGAGGCACTAACTGAAACATTAAATATCTGAAATACTTTCTTTATGACAGTTATAGTGTACCATTATAAAGAGGCACTAACTCAAAATATCTGAACTTTCTTCTGTTAGGTAGTTCTGGAGATCCTTCATCCAAGAGGTATTAAACCTAAATGATGTGAACATTTCTTCTTATAGAGCTCTGAAGAAATTTTATATGGGAGGTAAAAATTCAAACTATGTGAACTTCTTTCTCTTAGAGAGTTCTGGAGCACCCTAAGGGTGAAGAAGCTACTAAATCAAACCTATAATATATGAACTTTCAACTTTTTTCCTTTTAGAGGTGTTCAAGAGTACCTTTATCAATAATGTATTAAATTAAACCAAAAATGTTGAAATGTTTCCTCTTAAGAGATGTCTCCTTGATGAGTGTATTCCAGAACTGGTGAGTGTATTCCAGAACTTTGTAACATGAGAAGTTCATGTACATTAGGTTTAATCTAGTGTCTCCTTGGTGAGTGTATTCCAGAACTTTGTAACATGAAGAAGTTCATGTATATTAGGTTTAATATAGCACAAGGGCACTCCAGAAGTGCAAAAGAAGAACAATGTTCACATATTTGTGGGCTGTATTAGGACATCCTTATAAAGAGTACTCTTGAACTTTCTAAGAGGAAATGTTAACATGTTTTAGGTTTAAATTAATTTCTCCTTGATAATGGCACTCCAGATCTCTCTAAGATGAAGAAGTTCAGGTATTAGGTTTAACCTATTACTTCCTTGACAAGGTTACTGCAGAATTCTGAAACAGGAAAAGTTCACATATTTTAGGTGTAATTCGGTACATCCTTGATAATTGTACTCCAGTATTATCTAAGGATAAAAAGGTCCACAAATTTGAGGTTTAATTAATACCTCCTTTCCAATGGTTCTCCAGAACTTTGAAGAAGGAAAACTTTACATATTTCCAGTCTTATTCATACCTCATTTATAAAGTATTTCACATCTCTCTCCAAGAGGACAAAGTTCCAGCATTTTAGATTTAAATAAGCACCTCCTTCATAAAAGTACTCCAGGATTTTCTAAGACAAAGGAGTTCAATTACTTTAGATTTAACTTAATACCTACTTAATAATGGTACACCAAAACTCTGTAAGGGGGGTAAAGGTTTTGCATAATTTAGGTTTAATTTTGTATTTCTATGATACAACTTCTTCAGAACTGTTTATGAGGAAGCAGTTCATATTTATATTACATTTTAATTAGCTTCTTCTTGACAATGGAACCCCAAAAATCCAAAAGAGGAAGAATGTACTTGAAAAATGATACTCCAGAACTCTCAAACAAGAAAAGCTTACATATTTTAGGTTTTATTCACACCATTTTCATATGGGTACTCTAAAGCTCTCTAAGACAAAGAAGACTCATATATTTTAGATTTAATATAATATCTCCTACACAAGGATACTCTAGAACTCTCTAAGAGCAAATGTTCACAGATAAATTAGGTCTGAATTAGTGACTCCTTGATAAAGTTAGCCTCTAATTCTCTCAGAGGAAAAAGTTTCATTCATATTAAGTTCAATTCAGTTTATTTTTGATAATGATACTCCATTTTAGATTTGAATATATACTTCCTTTGTATGAGTGCTCCAGAATTCTCCAAGAGGAAAGGTTTACTTACTTTAGGTTTAACTTAATACCTCCTCAACTCCAGAACTTTCTAAGAAGAAGTTTGTATATCTTAGGTTAGTATTAGTGCCTCCTTGATAAAGGCCCTACAGAACATTTTCAAATAAAGAAGTTCATCCTTAACAAGGGTACTCCAGAGCTAACAATATGAAGAATGAAGGTTCATATATTATAGGTTTAATCCAGTGTCTCCTTGGTGAGTGTATTCCAGAACTTTGTAACATGAAGAAGTTCGTGTATATTAGGTTGAACTTTGTAACATGACTATTAGGTCTAATCTAGTACCTGTTTGATAAGTGTACTTCAGAACTCTCTAAGAAAGAAGTTTACATATCTTATGTTATAATTAGTGCCTTATTAATAAGTGTACTCTGGAACTTTCTAACATGAAGAAGGTTTATATATTTTAAGTTTTAATTATTTCCTCACTGACAAAGTTTCTTCAGAAATCTCTAAGAGAGAGAGAAAGAGAAGTCCACATAATTTAGGTTTGAATTAGTGTCTCCTTGATAAGTGTACTCCAGAATTATCTAAGAGTAAGAAGGTCCACATATATCAGGTATGAATTCTATCACTTTCACAGGAGTATCCCAGAATTTTCTGAAAGAAAACGTTCACATATTTTAGATCTCAATTAGTGCCTCTTTCATTTAGTATCCACTTCATAATGGTACTCAAGAATCCCCAAAGAGGAAAATTCACATTCTTTAGGATTTATTCATATCTCTTGGATAATCTTACTCTATAACCCTTTAAGAAGAATAAGGCTCCTATATTTTATTATTCTTTTAATATTTACTTGATAAAAATAATCCAGAACTATATGAGAGCAAAAAAGTTCAAATATTTTTGAATAGAATTAGTATCCCTTGATAAAGTACTCCATATCTCTCTAAGAAGAAAAGTTTCACTTATTTTAGGTGTGAATTAGTAATCCGCTCTATGATGATACTCTAGGAGTCAATTGGACTGAGAAGTCCATATATTTTAGGTTTAAGTTGCTACATCTTTGATAAATGTACTAAAGAACTTCAGCATATATTCAGTTCCATTTAGTACATACAGAATTCTCAAAGAGGAAAGTTCACATATTTGATGGTTTATTCAAAACTCTGTGATGAGGAAACTCCACAAGTCTCTGGAATGAAGAAGCTCACATTTCAGGTTTTAATAAATTAGTACCTTCCTGATATTTGTACTCCAGAACTCTCTAAGTGAGAGAAGGTTCACATATTTTACACATGAATTAGTACCTTTATAGGAAATTCTTCAGCTGAGAGAGTTCTGAAGTACACTTATCAAACAGGTACTAGATTAAACCTAATAGATAGGAAATTCTTCAGCTGAGAGAGTTCTGAAGTACACTTATCAAACAGGTACTAGATTAAACCTAATAGATAGGAAATTCTTCAGCTGAGAGAGTTCTGAAGTACACTTATCAAACAGGTACTAGATTAAACCTAATAG
>NW_013668403.1:149466-157584 GCF_000517525.1 Limulus polyphemus | reverse complement strand
TGCCTTCCCTCTAGTCTTACACTGCTAAATTAGGGACGGCTAGGAAGAAGTTCACATTAAAATATTACATTCTTAAAAAGGGTACCTCGAAACTTTCTCAGAGGGAAGCATTCATATATTACATGTTTAATTTAGTACCTGTAGTGTACTCCATAATTCTCTAACACGTAGAGCCTCAAAATATATTAAGTTTAATCTAGTATCTCCTTGACAAGTGTACTTTAGAATTATCTAAGAAGAAAGTTCACATATTTTAGGTTTCAATTACAGCCTCTTTCATAAGGGTACTACAAAATTGTCTTAAAGGAACAATGACATTTCGTAATGTCATTCCACAAGTAGTATTTTGACATAAACATGTTTCTTTAGTTCATCTGTGCATAATACATCAAAAGAAGGCAGTGCGAGTCTTTCATGAATGGGTGGGAAAATTGGTAAGTTGATATACGTGTCTTTGATTTTTCATGCTCTGGTAGTACCTCAGTAGTGGTCGACTAAGGATGTGAATATCGCGATTTGTAATTTCCTAATAACATGTTTCTAAGTTAGATTTTA
Source organism: Limulus polyphemus (assembly GCF_000517525.1). NCBI lineage: Eukaryota > Metazoa > Arthropoda > Merostomata > Xiphosura > Limulidae > Limulus > Limulus polyphemus. The sequence goes on along the minus strand of NW_013668403.1, from coordinate 157,029 downwards.
AAAAGAGCACTCTTTTTTTATGCTTGATTAGTGGATAACCGTTGTTTTTTGTAATCCCAGGAATTATCGAGTAATGATGAAGATGAATTAACCTTGATAAACACACTGTTATTTTAAGAGTTACCATTCTTTATAAAAATACAGTCGTTGCTAATTATATCGTTGTCGTTCACACGAAACCTTAAACAACAGGACCGAGCATCACTTCTTCAATATTTTCTTTTAATTCTCAAAGACACACAAACTGCAGTAAAAACAAACTTGTTCCCGACAACTTGGCGGCAACCGAGTCCATAAATACACAAAAGAATCACTTCCCAGATGTATAACGGCAAGGCTCACAAACGTACATAGTCCAGGAAATCTTGGAGCCACCAGCGTCGGGTGCAACGTCCTCGGCAGGTAAAACATGCGTCGACTGTGCAACATATTAATATACAAAAACCAACGGGTTTATCTAAATTTACATTCGGTATCCAAAAATAGCAGCTTGGCTGTCGCGGCCACCGTGCCGTATGCTCGCCAGTCGCCATGTGTACATGATTTCTATCTTTCAAAAAAACAAAACCTAAACAGCTTTAAATGTACGTGTGTGTTTACCTGCTAAGTTTCCCTACTAGAGAGTGAGGTTTTAGATGTCACGTGCAACAGCAGTTAAAATTAACGCATAATCCTAGGATATTTCTATTAAACAGTGGAATGTTTATTTATTCTTTCTGTCTGTGCAGAAGTAAATACTACTATATTTAAAAAACTTATATATTTTTATATTCTGGTCTGTGATAACCCTTGTTAACTTTAAGTTCACCCCATAGGTTACCTCAATCGGACAACAGTCAAAGTCTGAAAATCAGAAATAAAAATTACCTTTTTATTTCTTTTGCTAGTTTTTATGTAATCAAAGAATGAAAATTTCAAAGATTAGGTTTATTTCACAAGTTACAGTAACAAACTGGGGGTCAAGTGATGTCACGCGGTCAATAGAGAGCCTTTCTTTTTACCCAATAAAAACAGTAAAAATGCAGCATGTATTCAAAGTACACTAACATGTTTACCAAGTAATTATGGGTAGAACAATTACCAAAATGTTCCTGTATTAAGGGTTAGGGGCTTTAAAAATTATATTGAATAAACATTTTGTTGATTTGATGTCATATTTTCAAAATTCTAGAAGAGACACGTATGTATGTATATGGGTTGGTTGCCCATATCTTTCAGAAATCATGTTGTATAATAAATATAGAGAAAGTAGTGTGGGAACAGGACCTTTAGCATGTAACTGTATTAGTGTTATAACGTCTTATAAAGTAAAAACAGGTTATAACACTAATACAGTTACATGCTAAATTTCCTGTTTTTACTTTATAAGACGTTATAACACTAATACAGTTACATGCTAAATTTTCATTAAATGATGTAAAAATGGGAACTTTTACATGTAACTGTACTTATATTATAACGTCTTTTGAAATAAAAATAAAATTTAGCACGTAAATACTGAAAGAAAAACCAAAAAAACGTGTAGCAGGATCTACTATGACCGTTAAGACGGAGAGTTGATCTCTGGCATTTGAATTTCATACCTAAAATACTGAGGTCAAGTTATATAGAGTTTATATTTTGCTTCTTTTTTTCTCAAGCTGACATTGCTTTTTCTATATGAATGTAAAACACAGCAGCGTCTGAAACCTTGTACCCATTCGTTGAGGCAACAAAGTCTATTTTGGCTGATTCTTGCCATTTCGACGTGTGGACTTATTGTGTGTGCTCGAGCTAGACACTGAGTGGCGCGTTACGTTCAGCTGCACCACTGCGTGATATTACTTTACTGCAAGAACTTGAAAGCTTATAATTAGAGTCAAAAAAAGGTAATTTCCTAGTGGTATATAGTATATAGAGTTGTGGCGACAGCTCACCGTACTACCACCCATAGAAAGTGTCATAATGAATACGAGCTGTTTCACAGAGCATGGCTGAGGGGGGTCTGCAAGATGAATTAATAAATAATAAAAACCACAAATATAGTCTTCGTTATAATGTTAGTGTTCGCCTTTCCAATTGGGTAGGTATTAATCTTCGAATTAGCGACTTGTTTTTATGCCTCACACACAACTGGCCAGGCCCAACTATGACATCACAATGAGGAATTTTGTCTATTAACACTTAATAACTAACAAGCCAAAAGAATCGGATGAAATCACTAATTGTTTACGTAAACACGGGAAACCCCAGCAGTAATTAGTAGAATTACTTGTAATACTGACAGTATTTTCACATTGTGTGTGTGTGTGTGTGTTTGATGCATAAACAGCTCAGAGAAATTGTGTTTAAAAAAGCAGTGAGGATCGATCAACAATTCTAGGAATAATACAACGGTATTTATCGTATCAGGATCTCGAACGACGAAAACATCAATTATTATTACTGTACTCGTATTAAACGATATTATATGAACTTATAAAAAAAGACGTTGCAAGAAAAAAATATAGAAGCTAGGTTTGTGAACAATATATCCACAATTGGGATTTGAAGGATCCTTGGCAACCCCTAAAGGATTCGTTGCGTCATACAATTTTTAACAACAAGAAAATAAAGGTTAAAATCAATAAAACAGTGGCAGCGTTTGTAATATCTGTTATCCAAACGGTAAAAACGGTGCTGTGCATTTGAAGTTTAATTAATGTCTACGCAAAGTTTAGGTCTGTCACATCCGACTGTGTGTTACTGGTATACCAAATTATAATAAAGTCACATCCGACTGTGTGTTTCTGGTATACCAAATTATAATAAAGTCACATCCGACTGTGTGTGTTTCTGGTATACCATATTATAATAAAACGCACTGTAACTGTTCGAGGTTATTCTATTTTATGAGTATAGTGAGGTGGCTCTGGTTCAGGAAGACGTATGTAGATTCCTTTTATTGTGCCTAGAGGAAAGATGGGGAGTTTTTGTATTGTATTCCACGACTAAGATGATTTTCTGTAATTCATAATTACTGTACATTTTTGGAACGTAAATTACACAAAACTATTGTGCCTAGAGGAAAGATGGGGAGTTTTTGTATTGTATTCCACGACTAAGATGATTTTCTGTAATTCATAATTACTGTACATTTTTGGAACGTAAATTACACAAAACTATTGCTTTCTATCGTCTTCTAGGATTTCCAAAGACGAAAATGAGTTGGCGGCTGGGGCTCCGCCATTGCTTACAAGCGTTTCCTTAGAAAAAACCCCTTCTCCCTAGCTGGAATAGAAAAGGGCTGTACTCACCCACCCTTACAGCTCAACTTCCGATGTAAAACACCTCTGGGTAAAATCCTGGATCCACCAATAGAGACTGATAGAGTTATAAACATTATGTAAGAAATATTTAAACCCTATTCGTAGTCTCAAACCTTCACAAAAGACGTGTCAATTTTTCACAATATAGCAACCCTTTTATTAAGTAAGACAAACGCGAATGACTACCAAATAACCTCCACAAAACCGCGTTTCTCTTGGTAACTTGATAGCAAGTAACTACAGGCACGATATGACAGTGAGAGATGAACGCTTACGTTAGACATATGTGCAAGTAAAAAGACTTTTAATAATAACTAACATCTTGACCAAACTCTTTCACTAAACTCTAGTCTACCACTACTATTTTTTTTATTAAAGTCGACGTCAAAACACACCACACAAAAAAATCTAAATAAACTCAGTATAGCTTTGAACCAGAAGTAAAAACTGGTTTAATCATACCCGACAGACAGCTTATAGCAGGCGTTTCCTAACAGCTGCTATCCAAAAGAACCCAAGTTCCTACACATTTTGCTATTTAGGTCTGTTTTTTCTTTTATTTTTGTTGTTACTTTTTAATTGTTTGTTGATTCTTCCCGGAGTATTATTCTCTAGTAAAAATACGTTTTATATCTTACTTTCGTTGAACTGAAAACAAGCGACATTTTTCTTTAAATACAATATTTTTTTGTTGATTTTTATGGTTGTGAATTCATTAAAGTTAGTCCTTAATAACTGTAATATTCACGAAAAGCATACATATATAACTACTCAGCCAAAAATAAAAAGTAACGCGCGCGCACACACACAAACACACAAAACAGAGAGCCCCCCCCCCCAGTGGCACAGCGGTATGTCTGCAGACTTACAACGCTAGAATCCGGGTTTCGATACCCGTGGTGGGCAGAGCACAGATAGCCCATTGTGTAGCTTTGTGCTTAATTACAAACAAACAGAAACAAAACAGAGAAAACTGTGGCAAAAATATTAATGTGAGAAGGGTAAAATATGTATTAATAATCAAAGTATCTGAAAACTTACAACTTTTTATACAGTGGCGGATATACTCCGTCTGTTGTGAGAACGGTAAAATATGTATAATAATCAAAGTATCTGAAAACTTACAACTTTTTATACAGTGGCGGATATACTCCGTCTATTGTGAGAACGGTAAAATATGTATTAATAATCAAAGTATCTGAAAACTTACAACTTTTTATACAGTGGCGGAGATACTCCGTCTATTGTGAGAACGGTAAAATATGTATAATAATCAAAGTATCTGAAAACTTACAACTTTTTATACAGTGGCGGAGATACTCCGTCTATTAGATTTAATCTATATCTCCAAGCCTCCGATGTGGAAAAAAAGAAATTATAAAATTACATGCCGATATTTATAAACGTATAACGCCCCAAATCTAAAATTCACATAAGTATTGAATCTTTAGAAATACATAAATACACAACACAAATGAGTAAGTAACATACGTGATTACTGTTACAGCGAAATATTTTGTTACACAGCCCATTTCGCATCTTCTAGGATAACTAGTAAGTTTGACGACCACTATAGCAACATCATTGTCAAGAAAATCATGAATACAGTTGACCTTCTAACCCGTTTATTACTGAACTATATTCGCAGAAACCCTGTAACTCAACCGTTACGTTTATTTTCCCAATCACGTGATTTACACCCTTGAAGTTAGGAGAGGGGGTTTACCTGTTCGAAATCCATTGCATAATTTGATTTTAAAATCTCTTAACCATATTTCTGAAAAAGAAAATAAGGTATTGATGTTCTTTCCACAATGGTATCGGCAAATTAATAACAATTACAATTCATTCTCATAATCTGGTTCACGCCATATCACTCGTTGTTCACGAAAACTGATAATATTAGCCGCTACTATCTCTCTCGCATCCCAGCCGCCATGATGGTTTCTTTGTCAAATTTCGCACAAAGCTACACGAGGGTTCTCTTCGTCAGCCGTCCCTAATTTTGAAGTGATAGACAAGAGAGAGGGCAAATAGTCAACGCCACCTACCATCAGCTTTTCAGCTACTCTTTTTACCGACGAAGAGTGGGATTGATCGAATATTATAACGCCCCCACGGCTAAAACGGTGAGCAAGTTCAGTAGCGGCCGGTCCTATCAGCCTTATTACTGGGCGAAAGGTCTCATCAGCCTGTATATGGCAGATATAGGATGGTTGAAATATTATAATATATCCATTTTGCTATCACTTATAATTATACACTGTGTAATCAGTCAGATTTTGTATGAGTTGAAAGCTGTAGTGGTTCGCTTCCTATTAGTGTAAGTGAAATGTTGGCAAGGAAACTGAGTGAATTTTAACGAACGAAATTGAAGAGCCCAATAGTTTGTTCCTGAAGGAAAGCTACTTAATAATAAAAACTTCTCAGCCGCAGGCCTAAAATCTTACTATAATGTTTCTGAAGTCGGAAAAAAATAGGTTATGATCCTACACCACTACCAACTTCAAACTTATGAATAACTACGTTATGACACTATACTAATATCAACTACCAACTTATGAATAACTAAGTTATGACACTATCCCACTATCAACTTCAAACTTATGAATAACTACGTTTTGACCCTACACTACTATCCACTACAAACTTATGAATAACTACGTTTTGACCCTATACTACTATCAACTTCAAACTTATAAATAACTACGTTATGACCATACACCACTATCAACTTCAAACTTATGAATAACTACATTATAACACTATACCACTATCAACTTCAAACTTATGAATAACTAGGTTACGAACCTACACTACTATCAACTTCAAACTTATGAATAAATACGTTATAACACTATACCACTATCTACTTCAAACTTATGAATAACTAAGTTATGACACTATACCACTATCAACTTCAAACTTATGAACAACTAGGTTATGACCATACACCACTATCAACTTCACACTTATGAATAACTGGGTTACGACCCTATATCAATATCAACTTCGTACTTATGTATAACAAGGCTATGAACCTATATCATTATCATCTTCAAACTTATGAATAACAAGGTTATGACCGTACATCTGTATAAACTTCAAATTTTGAATAACTACGTTATGACCCTAATACAATTTCAGCTTCAAACGTATGAATAACTAGGTTATGATCATCCATCACTATCAACACAGAACTTATAAATAACTAAGTTATGAACCTATATTAATATAAACTTCGAACTTATAAATAACTAGGCTATGACCCTACATCAATATCAACTTCAATCTTATTAATAACTAGGTTATGAGATTATTAATATCACCTTCAAATTTATGAATAGCTCGATTATGACTATATCGCTATTAATTTCAAACATATGAATAACAAGGTTATGATCATACATCCCTATCAATTTCAAATATACGAATAACAAGGTTATGATCATACATCCCTATCAATTTCAAATATACGAATAACAAGGTTATGATCATACATCCCTATCAACTTCAAATATACGAATAACAAGGTTATGATCATACATCCCTATCAACTTCAAATATACGAATAACAAGGTTATGATCATACATCCCTATCAACTTCAAATATGCGAATAACTACGCAATGACACTATACCACTATCAACTTCAAACTTATGAATTGAAATTCGGTGACGAGGAACCCACTTTGAGACTAATAATGGCTGGAGACGGCTTGAATGGGTAATGAAGAAAAACTTTAATATAAGTTTAACATAACAGCAAATGTACAACGTTTCGACAAGGTTTTGTCATCACCAGGGTACTTATGAATATCTACGTTACGACACTATATTAATATCAACTTAAATTTATCAATAACTAAGTAATTACCATATACTAATATCAACTTCAAACTTATGAATAACTAGTTTATTACTCAATATCAATATCAACTTGAGACTTATCACGGGTAAAAAGTACAAATCAATATAGCAATCAATTTCAGAATTATGACGGGTCATGATCTAACTCTATATACAAGTTCACTTCAAAACTTAAGAATGGGTTCAAATGTATCCCAATATTAAAATCAACTTATAGCGGAATATATTTTACAGCTTCCTATAAACATCCCATAGCACCCACCAACAACTCTTGGATTACTATAAGCGAACAGTCACTCTTATAACGCACTCCCGGCCCATAGCACCCACTAACAACTCTTGGATTACTATAAGCGAACAGTCAACTAATCAATAGCACCCACCAACAACTCTTGGATTACTATAAG
>NW_013668403.1:143805-148466 GCF_000517525.1 Limulus polyphemus | reverse complement strand
ACTATAAGCGAACAGTCACTCTTATAACGCACTCCCGGCCCATAGCACCCACCAACAACTCTTGGATTACTATAAGCGAACAGTCACTCTCATAACACACTCCCGGCCTATAGCACCCACTAACAACTCTTGGAGTACTATAAGCGAACAGTCAACTAATCAATAGCACCCACCAACAACTCTTGGATTACTATAAGCGAACAGTCAACTAACCAATAGCACCCACTAACAACTCTTGGATTACTATAAGCGAACAGTCACTCTTATAACGCACTCCCGGCCCATAGCACCCACTAACGACTCTTGGATTACTATAAGCGAACAGTCACTCTTATAACGCACTCCCGGTCCAAACGTACGAAGGCCGTTTATGAGAGAATAGAACGTGAATATTGAACTATTTGATTTACAGTCCGGCACGCTTACCATTAGAAACTCCAAACAGAACGACGTACAATGATCTAACTTGGACGTTTCTGACCCAGACTGTCCCAAGCCACACCTATTTATGGGCAATAACAGGTCTAATAGTTGTCGCATCAAACTTACAAAATGTGTGTAAGGAACATATATATCCAACGAAGTATTTTCTCAAAGATATGCAACGTCCAGTTTTACCTCCAAAGTGTATCACACATTAAAAGAGAGAGAGACAATGATGTGTTATGAGTCTGTAATAATTGATTTTCTCGCACATTGAAAGATATGGACTGAAATATGTTAGCAATGCAATCTCACCCTTTATAAATATATTAGCAATGTGGTCTCATCCTTTATAAATATGTTAGCAATGCGGTCTCACCCTTTATAAATACGTTAGCAATGCAATCTCACCCTTTATAAATATATTAGCAATGCGACCTCACCCTTTATAAATATGTTAACAATGCGATCTCATCCTTTATAAATATATTAGCAATGCGATCTCACCCTTGATAAGTATATTAGCAATGCGTCCTCACCCTTTCTAAATATGTTAACAATACAATCTCACCCTTTATAAATATATTAGAAATGCGATCTCACCCTTTATAAATATGTTAACAATGCGATCTCATCCTTTATAAATATATTAGTAATGCGATCTCACCCTTTATAAATATATTAGCAATGCTATCTCACCCTTTATAAATATATTAGCAATGTGGTCTCACCCTTTATAAATATGTTAGCGATGCGGTCTCACCCTTTATAAATATATTAGCAATGTGGTCTCACCCTTTATAAATATGTTAGCGATGCAATCTCACCCTTTATAAATATATTAGTAATGCGATCTCACCCTTTATAAATATGTTAACAATGCGATCTCATCCTTTATAAATATATTAGCAATGCGATCTCACCTTTTATAAAAAAGGGTGAGATCGCATTGCTAATATAATAAATATGTTAGCAATGCGATCTCACACTTTATAAAAGCGAATAATATTTTGTGAGAACTGCACATGAACAATGAAGTTTTCATGAACATTTCATCACTGGAGCTGAGTGTTCCTCACAGTCAACATTTGGCGCACAAATTCACTGAGCTAAGCCTTTTGCTTTGTTTAATCCAAAAACTTAAGTGATCTGTAGCCAAATATTGGCTAAAAACTACAAGAGTCCGTTACTTCTAAAGGTGTAATAACCCATCAATCAAAAGTATGGCAACTGGAAGAATGAATGAGTTAAATACATCGTGGGCGTTACAAGTTCTTTTTGAATTCCGTGTTTCTATCAGGAGTATTAAACACAAGGTAGCCTCAATATCTGATTCCCTCTTAATCCCTCCAGTGAAATGTTTGCTTTGAAGTTTCGATTCATCCATTTCAAGAACAACTCTACTTTTCATTCAAGGATTGTCCACTTTGTCATTCTCAGAGTTTAGGGCACATCAACTGAACATTTATTATTCATGTTCAGTTCGTCCACTTTCAAGTTTCATTGATAATCTTCCATTTTTAGGCTTAACCTTGCATGTTCTGTTCTTTCACCGCCAAGGTACAGATATAGTTGAACAGTATATAGGTTGGTTTAAATCTACCATTGTGTCTTTAGTAACTCATAACTGCCCCCTCCCCAGTGGCACAACGGTATGTCTGAGGACTTACAACACTAGAATCCGGGTTTCGATACCCGTGGTGGGAAGGGCACAGATAGCCAATTGTGTAGCTTTGTGCTTAATTGCAAACAAACAAACAATAACTCATAATTCTACCTAACACAACGAAAGAATTTGAATGTTACGAAAAGTGATTTAATTTTTTGAAACTTTTACAGCTCTATTTTTCATTCACCCGCTGCATCACATATACAAAGAAATTGCTATCTGTTTAAATTTTTCTCCCTTTTGAAATTACTAATTCAAGTCCACAATTAATATAAAATCCACAATTTCTTTTTTCTCTGGGGTTCTTTTCTCTAAATTTGTTCGCAGACCAGCCTCTTTTCTGTCCTAGATTACAACGACTCCCCTTCCCAACGACTCAGTTGTCGAGGCGGATTTGACCTACATTATTAAAGTGGTCAGCACAAAAAGGGGAGGAGTGCTAGTCACGTGACTGGCCACTACCAGCTATGACAGAAATGAGTCATCACGTGAAATTCACATGTGATGATTTTACGAAGCGCAGACCATTTTTAGATAGGTGGCCAGTGAGTCCAGAAACAACTAATCGTCTAGTCATGTCCGGTACTTCTGCCGGAAGTACTAGTATGGGTTTGTTCTTCCTTCAGTGAAGTCAGTTCAAGATCACGCATTTCCTTTAATCCACGTTTCTATTAAGGAAGTAATAATATGTAGGAAGAAAGAGGACAACTTCGTACCGGAGATTATAATTTCAGCTTCATTTTTGTATTGATGAAAGGTAATAAAAAGTTCGGCTTAAGGAACTATTACTGACCAAACACTTATTTATACCTTAAGTGTTACATACATCTGCTCAGTCAAGGAACAAAAGTGTTTTTTTATCATAGTTACACAACATGTAACTTACAGATATTTATCGGAACTCTTAAGATTAGAATATCTGCAATAAAACGAAAATACTACATAAAAATGTATATATATGTATAGATGTCATTATTGTGGTGACGTCATTACAGTAAAACTTCCAGACCGTATTTTCACAAACTGTTTTCTACACCTGGATTTTTTTTCCATAATTAACCAACAATGTTGTGTAATTCCGGATTGTATTTTAAGTAACTAACAAGTTCAAACTAAAGTTTCAAGTTTTATCTGCTGAATAAAACTAGTGAAAAGATCAAACGTTTTAATTTAATTGAAACTTAAGTTCATAAAATATTACCACTCTTTTTTTTTTAAAGCAGAAAATATCAAACTACAAACGCACTATCCGTAATCTATATCTGGTAAACAAAAGAGTGTATAAACATTTATTTTAATGCCATTAGATGAAGCATTTTTATTACAGACTTGAATTTGCTGTTCCGTGTGTTTATGATGAGTTTCGTGGGGAATTGAACACTTCGAAGTTTGAAACACATGAACTGCAACAACTACTATAACACAGGATTTTATTTTAATAATGTAACGATTATTAGGTATTTGTTAAATAATGAAGTTACCAAGTACTTAATGAATTTGTTTGTTTGAAGTTAAGCACAAAGCTACACAATGGACTATCTGTGATCTGCCCACCACGGGTATCGAAACCCGGTTTCTAGCGTTGTAAGTCCGCACACATACCGATGTGCCACTGGGGGGGGGGGGGTCTATTTAATGGAATAAAACACATATTTCATATTAAATAACATAAGATTCGTAGGTTATTAGTTAACAATTATAATATTATTAATTAATGATAATAATGAATGACGTCTTTGCTGTCCCGTTCACTACATATTACTAACGTTAAACGGTAGCTGTTAAACTACTGGCACAAAGAACATCCTATTACTTTACTTTTCCTGTTTTAGAAGGTGTTACTGAAAGGATATTTAATGAATATAAGGAAGAAAACACCTAGTTTTAGAGAAGCTGTACCCCATGATCACACTTACATACACTCTCTATACAGCCTTTACTGACGTTATTGCTAAATTAAACTCTATATATTGTAATCACTGATGTACCTCCAATAATTACATTGCTACACTGTCATCACTATTGTACATCCACTAATCACCTCTCCAGATTGACATCCCTGCAGTAGCACTAATAATCACCTATCGATACTGCCAAAACTGATGTAGCTCCAAAAATTACCTCTCTATACTATAACCCCTGATGTACCTCCAATAATTACATTGCTACACTGTCATCACTATTGTACATCCACTAATCACCTCTCCAGATTGACATCCCTGCAGTAGCACTAATAATCACCTATCGATACTGCCAAAACTGATGTAGCTCCAAAAATTACCTCTCTATACTATAACCCCTGATGTACCTCCAATAATCATCTCTCTACACTGGCATTATTGACTTACCTTCCATAAACACACACCTCTCTACACTGTTGTCATTTACATACATCCCACAATAACATCTCTATACTGTCTTCAGGGACGTGTATCCCCATAATCACCCCTTCATACTGTCATCACTGACTTACCTTCAATAATCATCCCTCAACATTGTCATTTCTTACGTACATGTATATGCAATATCTCTACACTATGATCACATCCAACAATCACTTATTTATACT
>NW_013668403.1:137537-142805 GCF_000517525.1 Limulus polyphemus | reverse complement strand
CAACTCTATACACTGTAATAACTGTTGTATCTTCACTAATCACCTCTCTGTACTGTCTTCACTGCTGTATTTTCAATAGTGAACTCTATACACTGTATAACTGTTGTGTCTTCACTAATCACCTCTCTGTACTGTCTTCACTGCTGTATTTTCAATGGCCAACTCTATACACTGTAATAACTTAAATGAACACCTCTCTATATTTTCATCATTTCTGTAACTCGAAAAGCAACCTCTATAATGTCATCACTGACGTATATCGTCACAATCACCTCTACACGCTGTCATCATTTAGATACATCTCATGTAAGATAATTACTAGTAAAATCTAATGTTCAAATATATATTATTATGAGTTATTTACATTTAATAACATCTTACAGTAGCATCCAACAGTTAAAAGTCCGCTATCTTCATTTAGGTCATGAGGTGATTACGTGTTACAAATCATACAAATTATTTATACTATTAATAGCTAGAGCTTGTAACATGTTTTAAGTGTCAACTATACAAAGGTTGATCTCCAACGAATGAATAATATGTTGCAACAATGCTAAAAGGCATTTTCATACATCCTGTAGTAAGACAAAACAGTTGAAATTCTCTCAAGATAATTCTAGATCAATTATTGGTGTTTCATTTTGGACTGCACCTCTGCAGAAAGCGATTAACCCAAGCAAACATCACCTGTCACTATCTGATCGTATTAGCCAATAGATGATTATCTGAAATTAAGCTGAAGAGCGCTTCTTGAAAGTACAGCTGTAGCAGTCAATATAATAGAGCCGGATGTACTCTCATAACCTTGGCAAATGAAGCCTGGTTATTCATGAGAGCAATAGTTTATCATACCTCAACACCAGTGTTAAGATAAAAAAATGTGCGATCAGTTCCCATAACTGAGGATGCAAAAAAAGTAATAGAAGTATTAATTTATAGGTTTATGAACAACAAATACAATAATACAAAAACAGCTATTACAGATGAACAGCATTAAAAGGGAAAGCTCTTCCACGGTCGTTTGTGATATATATATATATTATAATTAAAGATTTAATGTGAAGTCCAAGAATAGAGAAAAATGTAAGTATTTGTATTTTTTGAATTTATTGTAAAGTTACTAGGTTTATCTGCTGCCGTCCCTAATTTTGAACTACAAACCAGAGGGAAGGCATCTAGTCAGGAGTACCATCCATGCTAAGGAATTTACTATCACTCTTATTACACTTAAGTTACATGGAATATAAAGTGGCATCGCACAGATTTGAACCCGGCTCGCCAGCTTCGAAATTCAAAGCTCTACTTTACCACATTTACAACCCACGCCCAAATAGTTAAGAAAGAAGCAAAAACACGAATGGGAAGTCCTGCCCTCTCACGGAAGTTTCTGAAATGTATCCTATTATAATATGTAACTTATTTTCTTTCACACATATTTTTAACGTTTGTTTATGAAGAACATTTTAAATATTTCCCACAGAAACAAGCAATGCTTACAGACTGAACTGCAGAAAAGGCACTGAGAGAAAATCGTTCCCCCAGCTACGGAAATAACTCACTGACAAAGCAGATAATAACACGAAACATTTATCACCAATAATATAGAGTGAAATGGTAACCAATCTACAGTATACTTCTCCAAAGTATCTTGTTGTAATGATTATGCTTCGTCACACGATTTAGACACAGTAGGTGGCGTCACATGACTCTGTTAATATTCGTCCATATGGTTTAAGTACTGAATGAAAATGAAGAAAAGCACTTCATGGTCTACCGACAATATCCCAAACAGAGTATCACGTGACCTGTTTCTAGAAACAATGACAGCTATAATTTTATCTAGCGACGTCATAGATGATTTCACATAAAAACAAAGGATACCCCCTGTCCAGTTGAGGACAGTATCTCGCAACACAAGAAGATATCACCCCTGTCCAGTTGAGGACAGTATCTCGCAACACAAGAAGATATCACCCCTGTCCAGTTGAGGACAGTATCTCGCAACACAACAAGATACCACTCCTGTCCAGTTGAGGACAGTATCTCGCAACACAACAAGATACCACCCCTGTCCAGTTGAGGATAGTATCTCGCAACACTACAAGGATACTCCCCTGTCCAGTTGAGGACAGTATCTGGCAACACTACAAGGATACTCCCCCTGTCCAGTTGAGGACAGTATCTGGCAACACAACAAATATACCCCCCCCTGTCCAGTTGAAGACAGTATCTGGTAACACAACAATGATCCCCCCCTGTCCAGTTGAGGAAAGTATCTCGCAACACAACAAGGATACCCCCCTGTCCAGTTGAGGAGAGAGTCTGGGAACCCAACAAAGACTACCCCCCCCCCGTCCAGTTGAGGACAGTATCTCGCAACACAACAGGTCTTGAATGTTTGGATCACGCACCTGCAGCAAGACGAGAGCCACAATCGATAAACGTCTATAACGAAATCTAAAGCGAAAAAGAGTGTTTTATCCAGGGACGACTTCGAAGAAAGGTTTTTGTTTGGATAATGGATAAATTACGTGGTTCAGGTCTTTCTGCAACATGTTTTTCCTTTATTTTCTACAAGTATTGCATGTACGATGCTAAAAGCTTTAGAAAACATTTGGAGAAAAGGTTTGTTTCAATACAAAATATAGTACCGTATCTTATAAAAGCTTAAAAACATATATTAAGTACTATTTTATACTATATTATATATATATAATTTCTGAAAACACGATGTATAACACCATTTATTTACTAAAAGTTACTTCGAAAACATATTCGTCAATTGACTTCCAAACTTTGAAACAAGCAAACAGTGTGTAATTCAGGCTTCCAAAAAAGAAGTAGGCAGATCAAATGAGTGAACGAAGATAGAAATCTCAGATTCACAAGGCTACAATGTGCATTAAACAGCACGTTCTTTACTGCACTAAGCCTTGGAAAAAATATTTCGAGCAGATATAAACCAACTACTTTCTCTAAATGATCTTACTGAATCAAAATGGATCGAATGTGGTTACCGATTGTAACCAGAAGTGTTTTAACAGATCCGTTACGCGTACGTACCTTGCAAGCGACTGCTGTCTTTATCTGATTTAAAAACATCATACTGTATCATCATAGCATCATCGCAATTCTATGGTACATATTTCCAGCTACAAGGAAGTGGAAAGTAAGCGTTATTAGTTACGATATCCACTGGTCTCAAGCTGCACGGAAGTCAGGATAACTTACTCTTTACTACAATAAATATTCAGTTGTCTCAGTTGAAAGTAAAAAAAAAAAAAAAAAGCCAGGAATTTTAACTGCAATAAATACTGATCTCAGTTCCAAGGACTTGTTGGTTTGTTTCAGAATTTTCACACAAAGAGCTGGCTATATATGCATAGCCGTTACTAATCTTGAAGTGATAGTTTAAAGGGAAGGCAGCTAGTCAACAGCACGCACCGCTAACTCTTGGGCTACTCTTTTCAAACTGAATAACGGGACTTAACCTACGGCCCCAAATGCATGGAGCCCCTTGTATGTGATGTAATAGCCAAACCTTGCCAAGGCATTTAATTAAAATAATGAAGTATTTTAAGGTTAGCTATTTCTAATATTACTACACTGAATATATTTAACTAATATGTTCTTATCTTAGTCATTTACTTGTTTATAGTTATTGAATGAGTGAACTTAACTGTATGTTTTGTCGTAACATTGTGGCCATAAAGCTCCTGAAAATCTAGTTATAATTGAAATATTTTCCTAGAAAAATATAATAGATTATTCTACTAATCTATAATTGTGTCGATGTACCCAGTTACAAATGCTATAAGCAGAGCAATAATATTTCTTAAATAGTACTCGTATGTAATTTACCATTTAAAACTAAAAAAAAAAAAAGATTGCTCAGAGTGTTCGAACATCTATTAATACCTAAAGAAGAACCATCCATGTTTTATTTCATCTTGTACTGGTATCGACATTGACTGGGCCGACCATCTGTATTACATTCTTTCTACAATCATCTGCCACTTACAGCAGATGGTCCACCTATGGCACCACACCAAATTGTTGTTCTTACAGCAGATGGTTCACCTATGGCACCACACCAAATTGTTGTTCTTGCAGCAGATGGTTCACCTATGGCACCACACCAATTTGTTGTTCTTACAGCAGATGGTTCACCTATGGCACCACACCAAATTGTTGTTCTTACAGCAGATGGTTCACCTATGGCACCAAACCAAATTGTTGTTCTTGCAGCAGATGGTTCACCTATGGCACCACACCAAATTGTTGTTGTTTCTTAACTGCATAAAATAAAACCGATAACATTAATGTAATTGTAGGTATTTAAAGTGAATTCTACCAGTTTATCGTCTTTTCCCATAAGTAGCTTCTAAACAAGAGCCCCCCTCCCCCCAGTGGCACGTCTGCGGACTTATATTGATAGGTACCGGGTTTCGATACCCGTGGTGGGCAGAGTAAAGACAGCCCATTGTGTAGCTTTGTGCTTAACTGGAATCAAACAGACAACAAGTGAAAAATGCAACCAGCTTACTCAGCTTTTTTCTACTTTCTTATGGGTGGGGGATTAATTAATCAAAGGCCTTTTTAACGGTAGCCAACCGTCAGCGGGAAGATCTCGTTTCAGCATCCTGGAACTGATATCAATCGTTCGACCGGTATAAAAAGACCACACATCATACTAAAGACTAAAAACGTAGTGATATTTGAATAACTTTTCAACTTTTACAGCCACCCGTACTGCTTCAGGAACTCTCACTTTTACAGCCACCCGTACTGCTTCTGGAACTCTCACTTTTACAGTCACCCGTACTACTTCTGGAACTCTCACTTTTACAGTCACCCGTACTACTTCTGGAACTCTCACTTTTAAAGTTCCCCGTACTGCTTCTGGAACTCTCACTTTTACAGTCGCCCTAACTGCTTCTGGAACTCTCACTTATACAGTCACCCGTACTACTTCTGGAACTCTCACTTTTACAGTCACCCGTACTACTTCTGGAACTCTTACTTTTAAAGTTCCCCGTGCTGCTTCTGGAACTTTCACTTTTACAATCACCCGTACTGCTTCTGGAACTCTCACTTTTACAGTCCCCGTACTGCTTCTGGAACTCTTACTTTTACAGTCCCCGTACTGCTTCAGGAACTCTCACTTTTACAGTCCCCCGTACTGCTTCTGGAACTCTTACTTTTACAGCCACCCGTACTGCTTCAGGAACTCTCACTTTTACAGTCCCCCGTACTGCTTCTGGAACT
>NW_013668403.1:114204-136782 GCF_000517525.1 Limulus polyphemus | reverse complement strand
TTCAGGAACTCTCACTTTTACAGCCACCCGTACTGCTTCTGGAACTCTCATTTTTACAGTCCCCGTACTGCTTCAGGAACTCTCACTTTTACAGCCACACGTACTGCTTCTGGAACTCTCATTTTTACAGTCCCCGTACTGCTTCAGGAACTCTCACTTTTACAGTCCCCGTACTGCTTCTGGAACTCTTACTTTTACAGCCACCCGTACTGCTTCAGGAACTCTCACTTTTACAGCCACCCGTACTGCTTCAGGAACTCTCACTTTTACAGCCACCCGTACTGCTTCAGAAACTCTCACTTTTACAGCCACCCGTACTGCTTCAGGAACTCTCACTTTTACAGCCACCCGTATTGCTTCTGGAACTCTCACTTTTACAGCCACCCGTACTGCTTCTGGAACTCTCATCTTGCGCATTTTAGTCGTTCTTTTTATTCCAGTTTATTTTTCAGTTTGTACTAATTGTTCGTTTCTCACTGGTTGTTTATTTTGCATTTTTATTTTCGTCCAGTCCTTATCAGCTTATTTCTCTATTCTTCTGTAACTTATCGCCTTGAACATGTTCTGAAACATTTCTTGTATTTCCTATGTGTATATGATATGATTGAGCTGGATCTTCCTGTTTTTATCCCCACTCTTGATCTTTACTTTCACACCGTTGCTTTATTTTTTATCCTATTTCTTCCACTAGCTGTTTATTATTTCGTGAAACGATGGTATGAAACACATCTTTAGGACCAGGGCCTTACCTTAAATGCTGCTTTCATTCTTATTCTTGCTATGCATAATCCAACTATTTATTACATTTATAGGATTACTCACAATCGACTGGCATATCAATGGTTTCATAAGGAGAGAATGCTCGCAAGTTGACCAAATCACCCCCAATGACTTCAGGACACTTTCAATTGTAAACTAGCTATATTTGTTACACGGCAAGAACCCTTGTAGAAATGTCAACGATATTTCTTTCCGTTACCTGATGGATTCTAGTTTCGATTCCAACATTAGAAAATAAGAGAGTCAGATATTTCCGCCATAATAAACCACTACTGTAAGTAAACTTTGACACGAGCGTAAGCTCATTTTTGATTAGAATATATTAAAATATAGATGGTTTTAAAACATACATTACAGAAAAATGTCACAACCTTTGACCTGAACGTTTCCAAGTCGTAGCGCCTAACTAGACCAGTGATTGTGATTAAACCCTTCGTTTACAGCTTGTGTAAATCTGCCTACCACCACATACGCCTTCGTTTACAGCTTGTGTAAATCTGCCTACCACCACATACGCCTTCGTTTACAGCTTGTGTAAATCTGCCTACCACCACATACGCAAAGATTCGCAAATTTTTGCGGCGGGCGATTCAAAATGTTGTGCGCAAAATGCTTACATCATATGATGTCAACCGCAGTTGAAGAGTTAAAAGAAACACTACTACACCTTCAGACTATTATCAGTTGCATATGACGAACAAAATTCTTTCCAAGAAATTAAAAAAATTGTCATAAAAAACATATTGTTTCGCCGCCGTATTGCTTGAACTTCAATTTTCCTCTCGTGAATCAATTGCCTGCATCTTATAGCTTTCTGATAGTCCCTATGTTACGAGGAGGGGACTCTAAAAGCCTGTCTTTCGAACAGTGTTAAAGCGCTGTACAAATAAACACGTATTTGAAGATAAGTTTTATCTTACCCTAACGTGTTAACGCCATCTATTAACTCAATACATTATATATGTTGTTCGTTATCTACCGGGTTGGATCGTAAACTTGCTAGAATTTGAGATAAGATATAGAGGGTAAATTTAAGTTTTTCAAGAATAGAAACTCTTAATACTGACTTCTTATTATAATTATATACTATATATTAGTGTTGTTTTTTTTTCTTATTTTCAACTTAACTCACGCATCCAATTATAAAATAATTAACCTTAAAAGCATTTATCTCTAGCGTTATATAATTATGTAATTCTTATACATTTTCACAAATGTATTATTTCATTTCGACTTGCTATTTAAACCGTGTATCACCTATATAAAAAAACAAATAATAATAAAAAACCTTGAAATAAGGCTCTGACTTGCGACTGATGCAGTGCTGGCTGTGACCTCGTGCAATAAACATAGCCTCCCAGTGGCACAGCGGTATGTCTGCGGACTTACAACGCTGGAAACCGGGTTTCGATACCCATGGTGAGCAGAGCTCACATAGCCCTTGTGTAGCTTTGTGCATAATTCAGATAACAAAACAAACAAACAATAAACATATTTAGTACTTTAGAGGTTTCTCAAATACATTCTTCCTTATGACGTCATTGTAACTCTACCAAGTTAGAATTGAAACATGATCATACATCACGTTCATGTATAAATGACGTCAGGCTGGCGTTATGAGAAGTTATACAAGTAATTTTCTCCACAAGTGTGTTGCCTTGAAATTCTCATGTATTTCTAGTAATGTAGTAATGTTTTTTACCTGTAATTTCTAAAGTACAAAATTGAGGTATCTTCGTCAATAGCATTTAACTTAAGAATATATTGGTTATCAAATTATAATGTAACCTAAACATTAGCATTTGTGTAAGCTCGGTGGAAAAGCCCGGTGACCCGTCCACTACTGAGCGGCGCTGCTAGCGGATGACGTCATGGCGTCTGACAGCGTTGTGTGGGGTATTTATTTTTGTTTAGAAGCTTTTACTGAAAAAGTAAAGTTGTCACGTATATTTTTACTTTGGGTATATCATCATACACATATTTTAATGTGATATCAAAACTCTTCTCAACACGTGAAGTTTTCATCCTTTACCCAAAACATCGTCTTTCTATTGCTAGTATATCTGCTATTCAAAACACCTAATGAAACCTGCAGTGCACTTCCAAGTTGAAAAGTCCAATTTCTACCGAGATTGCTAATGTGAACTTGGAGTACGTTCTCGGATTCTCACTAGATATTTAACTCGTCTCTTATCTGTTTCACCACCGGTTGTTTCTACCTACATACAGCCAGGCATACTTTCTGACTGTGATTTGAATCCACCATAAAAAGGGTAGCAACTAATTCATCTCTGAAATTAGAAGTACGTTCTCGGATTCTCACTAGATATTTAACTCGTCTCTTATCTGTTTCACCACCGGTTGTTTCTGCCTACATACAGCCAGGCATACTTTCTAACTGTGATTTGAATCCACCATAAAAAGGGTAGCAACACTAATTCATCTCTGAAATTAGAAGTACGTTCAACCAAAGCTTTTGTAACTACTTTTAAATTATCTCTTACTGGGTGCAAACAAGTATTATATCCATACACGATTAACAGCGTTTGGTAGTTCACCAAGGGATGTCTTTTTTTAGTATTGATATCATTAATTGATACTAAAACTAAATGCGATTACAGTTTTTGTTGCAACTTAAGAAATCCACCTAAAAGCGAATATTATTAGTGGGTTTTCGAATAACGTCTCTATTATTATATGGTGTATGTCTTATTTGTTATTTCGAGAGTTTTCGTGAGTAATAAGAAATTAATTTTCCTACGCTTTTCTGAAATTCGATATGCATTCAAAAATATTTGAACACAGGAGTTAAACTGTTTCTTTAATTTCATGATAACACTTCAAACTGAATTATCAGCACTGAAGTAAACAACTTCAAGAGTTACGTTTTTTTTAAGATCAACAGGTGACGTAAGTATATTTTTTCGTGAAATTCAAAGAATAAAATTAGGCTATAGGATATTAGTATAATTTGGTGGTTTTCAAAGCAGGTTCTTCTTGACAACAAGGATTCGCATGATCTCTCTTTGTACGTCTAGGTTTTTTATATTCGAACAGATTAATAATGCTGTGTAAACACATTAATTATAATTATAATAACTCATTTATTTTGTCAGTAATATTTGCTTTTCTCTGACCGAGGAATAAAACAACAGAATTTCTAAACTGCAAAACAAGAAGAGAAAATGAAAAAACAAACAATAAACTACATAAGAGGACATTTTGAATTCACTGTTTTCAAAACACTTTCTCTAATTGTACACCAAATTGTTTGTTGGTACATGAATTTATTGGTTACAAAGTCCCTAATAACAAACGAGTCACATAAAAAATGTTTACAAAAGTATCGTCAATGCTGCAGTTAAACCCACTACGTGAAGTCACTTAATAGATTAAGGCATATATGGCCTTCATTGGTAAAACTGCATAAAAATAAGTCGGTAATTTGAGGGTTAAATACCTTAGGATTAGTTTTGTTTAGAATTTAATTAACCCTTCCAAGATTTCTTAATGAATCTTCAATTTGTAATTTTATTTTGAACCCATGACACTGCGTAATTCTCGTCCGTGAGGATCTTGACGAGACACTGGAATAACTTAATTTAAAATATTTCGTTTTCCTACGTGCACCTATTTGAGAAATACGTTTCGATTAAACCTGCATACACAAACATTACCACTTATGAGTGTCCACTAGTGCCGTAAGCACGATCTATGTTTAACCTGTGTCAACACCATCAGATCTGTTAGGAAATGCTGGTCAACATAAGATAATTGCATGGGTTCAGGTGTTGAAGTAACAGTGTTGTAGTGGTTTCCCAAGGCTGGGAATAACCATGTAATCTAGAACTAGTACCGAATAAGTGTTGCTAGGAGGCCAGTATTAGGGTAAAGTGGAACAGTATTTTTGTTACTAAGCAACAACAATGAAATCAGACTAGTATTAAACTCTTACTTCTAAGAAACCAGATTTGCACTTGCAAAGAATGCAAGTTAGATTAGCAAGACTGTATTGAAAATAATTATTAAAGGCTCAAACAAATTTTAGACAATATATGTAGTTAAAACAGCAAAATAATTGGAAAGTAAGTAGAAACTTTCCAGTCAGTAGAAGAAATTAGGGATAAATTTGAGGCTGTTTAGGGATATTTCCAAAAATATACTACAGAAAATTAGGGCTAACGTTTAGGTCACTGATATCATAACAATAAAGATATTTGAAATAAAGCGTTTGTTAACAATAAACACCATTATTAAAATCAAGACCATAAATTTTCTGTGCCTGATAGGATCAGATTAGTTACCATTTATCTGGAGATGTAGATGCTGATGATAATACCCTTATATCTGGTGGTTTTCAAATTTTTATCATAAAAACATCAGTCTTACCTAAAACATTTCCTACCGGCATCCATGAAATATGGTTATTTACACCAGGCCAAAGTCAATCATCATCCTCAATCAGATTAACATCCCAAAATGACTGGATAATTTTAGTTCGTTACTTAGGGCTTTTTAGAATAACTTGTAATATTTTTGGCATTTATGTGATGGACTTAACATTATGAATGTTAGTGATAATGTAAGTATTTGAAACTGCCACAGCCAATGACTAGCCACCCAGTGGCACAACGGTATGTCTGCGACTTATAACGCTAGAAACCGGCTTTTGATACCCGTGGTGGGCAGAGCACAGATAGCCCATTGTGTAGCTTTGTGCTTAATTACAAAAAAAGCCAATGACTATAATTTTTTAACGTAGGCCAACTTGCTCAGTTATTGAGTTTCAGTTATGATAATTAATTAATCAATACCAGAGAATTACCCTAGAAGTTACGATGTTTCATTCATAAATTAAACACCCCATATTTACGACATATTTCAAATGAGATTTTAAAGGGATATGCACAGAATGATGATATCCTTTTACAGCTTATGTAACTTATTTTGTTTTAAAGTAAGGCAAATTGCTGGACAGGAAAATCGACTGTTTAACTTTGTAATATGAGAAGAACAAAGGAATAACTGTTGCATCTCAGTTTTCTTAAATATAATATATATTATTTTGACAAAGAGAAATTAAACCAATCTAAATTTTTAGTGGATGTTTTTACTGAATTAAAAATTACATTTCATAGAATCTCATTTCATAAAAACTTAATAATTAATGATTTTTTCGTACGTAATAGGATAAAAAATGTTTAAAATATATAATAAATAATACTTATAGTTATTAAAAATTGGCCGTGGTTACATTTATATTTATTTTTACCTGAGCTATCAATCAAGAAAGACTATGTTTTGAGAATGGCTTTTAGAGTTGTTAGTGAGCATCCATCAGTAATAACCATAGTTACTTTTCAATATTCCAAAAACAATCCAACCCTCTTGCACACTAGACATTCGCCATTTCGAATATTTGAAAATATTATTATTTTGGGAAAATTGGTGAAAATCCATAACATGTTATTTTAAGATAAAAGTGCATTCTGACAAAGGGGGGGGGGGGGGAATAGGTATGTGTGCATAGTTTTCAACCGTTTTTTTTAATTAAGACCATAGAATATCATGATGTTATTTGACTGCATGATGGCCTAACGAATAATGAACTCATATTTCATTTTTCATCGATGCAGGAAATGTGCACAACCACGCTTCATATTTCAAATACAAATCATATCAGTGTTATCTGTTCAACATTCACGCTGTCATACATTCAACATAAAGGAGCCATGACAAGTCCGTTGTACTTTTAACTTCTTCGTGACTATACTCAATCGTAATAGTAACCCCGTGACTGAATTCAATTACTAGGCCTAACCTTTGATATTTGTGCCCAGGATAAGCTTTGAGTCTTCTCGCTCAATTGTTGATAGTTCAATTCTTTCCATTCAAAGGAGAAGAAAGACTGTTATCAGTTACCCAAATCTTTATCGAATACATCGTGAAATGTTATTGCCCAATAAACTTTATAAAATAAAATATGAGCTTCGAAACAAATTCAATATGCACCAGATGGTAACATTTAGTTGAATATCTCCTAAACATAACAAGGGCCAGTCAATTCTTATCATTGATTTGTTTCCTACGAAATAGTTTCTTTAAATACAATTAATAATAATTAACACTCATCAACTGGATAATTCAGCAATATCAACTGATTTCAAAAATGACTGTTAATATTTTGTTAGACCAGTTTAGGAAGATCCTGGACAGTAAATAATTTTATGTCATATTCAAAATATGAAAATAACGAAGAGAATCGTATTACGGGCTCGTAACTAATATAGTTTTGCACGCATTATTTGATTAAAAACATGTTTAACAATGTTTTACGCGTTCAGTCGAAACATCACGTTTCGTTAAGAAATCCACAAACGACAGAACACCTATCTTTGCGGTTATTAATTTATACAACAGAAGCTTTACGTCCCCTGGTGGGACATCGGTAACTCTTCGGTTTACAACGTTAAAATCAGGGGTTCGATTGCCCTCGGTGGACACAGCAGATAGTCCCATGTGGCTTTGCTATAAGAACACAAACACAAAAAGAAACTTCATAATTCCACCAATTTCCAACGTCATTCAGTGAAACGTTTTCAACTATCCTATAGTTTGACTTCACAGTTACAATAATACATTTGTTTTTAATAAAAACAACAACAACCTTGTTTAGATTTTCGGAAATCCTTAGCCAAGATGAAGACAGAATTATCGTATTTTCACAACATTCACATACAATTTTCTCTTCTGACGGAAGTTTTTCCATCACTGCATGTATGAAAAGCATAAATGATTTTCTAAAAAGCTACAAACACTTTGACTTGATAATTATAGCTAATAAGTCCAAAACTGTCAGGCTTTAAAGAATAACACTCACGGTTCAAGTGGAAACTTTGCATATTACGATTTTCGGGAAACTATCACAGCCTTCCAGACTTGCCAATATAAATACGTTTCTTTTTTCGTCATTAACAGCTTATAAGGATCTTTTTTTTTTTGTCAAGCATCATTTCTTTTATGTCATTGTCAGCTAACATTATTTTAAGATTAATGGTAGGTTTCAAACTTGTGAGTATAGCACAGGTTATGGATTATGTCTAAACATAAGATAACTTTAAACTTTTTCTTTTCGTTATTACTTTCTAAACATTTGTCCCTTAGTAGGTCAGAAATAAGTTAACCCTCAAATACGGGGTTTGATTCCTCGCGGTGGACAGAGCACGTGCAGCCTATTGTGTAGCACTGCGCTGAAATAGCAAGAACAACATAAACATTTACAAAATGCAATGTGTAATTTGTAATCTCAAAGACTCTATTAAGTAATACTTGAATATCCTATTTCAAACTTCACAATACGTGACGGAACACTAAATTTCTACTAAACATTGTGTAGATTTTACCACACGAAATAATGATTTGACCAATTTGGATAATAGCAACACAACGTATGAAACAAAAACAATCACAATATTAAAATTTACACACACAAAAAAACAACATTCACTATTACAACCCTCGAGAGTTTTTTATTTAAAATATATATATAATGATAGGTTTCTTAGTTTTACCTTGCTCTAATTAATGTTTTTCGAAATACATTGGCTCACATTTACAAACACAAATGTTTAACGTACATTTTTTTTTTATATTTCATCAGAAAAATGGAAAAAACCATAAGGATATTCAAAACCATTAAAATTATAATAAATATTACCACATTAAAAATAACACAGACAAACTGATATAGAGGAATGTTTATCAAACAACTGTCATACATAACCTATACCGACACTATTCTATTCAAGTATTTTCAATAGGAACGTGATTTCGGGGAGGGAAGAATTAGATAAAACAATAACATTGTTGCATATCTTAAACTAAGTACAAATGTAGACCAGACTCGCGCAAGAAATTATTACTTGTAATTACAGTTTTCTTCTTGGTTTCAAGAGATTAAATAATTCGGATCTTCTGCAGTATACTCTGGAACTTTCTCTGTTCAGAACTGACTTATAGTAACTAGAGAAGTCTATTAAGAATTATGGTATTTGTACGTTGCTTTTGTAGCGCTTTCCGTGCACTGTTCGCTGCGAGGATCAAACCGTGAATTATAGCGTTATAATATCCGAATCTCCGGAGAACATTTTATGTTACACTACATACGCAAGTAGTGTAACATTTGTGTAGCATCTGTAATCAAAACTGATATCGAAAGAAAAATATAAAGCTGCACAATGAAGAAACATTTCATTCAAACTGTGTCATTAATATTTTCCACAACGGTTACTAGCTGGAATTTGATCAATACTCTTTCAAACGAGCGAAAATTTTATGTAACTGAAACAACGCTTACCTTCTTTCAACTTAGAAATATACGGGATTACGTTAAAGAATTTCCTACACAAAAAAAAATATAAAATTTTAATTTTGCGGAAAATATTTTTAAAACTTCAGAACATTGTTTTTACGCAACCCACAACAATGCGATATGAATCGCCTTGAATTTCGAACGTGTTCTCGCCCACGTTAAGATATAAACCCAGGAAAATCACTATAGAACGTTTTCACCATAATATATATTGCTTACATCAAGTGAAGCAATCCAATCTTAAAACTTAGATAATCTTACACTATTTGTGCGTATCTCTAAACCCACTTCTGTCGCAATTAGAAATATATAAGTGGCACTTTTAAAAGCTGCTGCTATCAGCCGGTTAATCATGCGACTGACAGAGGTTGAAGCAATCCTTTAACTTTCCAAACAAATCCTCCACTTTGGCTTCTTTCTTGCCTCTGAAATATCTCCAGATTGACAGCGGTTCGAAAGCACAGTGTGAGATAATCCTGTTTATAAAGGTTCAACATAGTGTTATTGGTGCTGGTTGAGTGACGAGTTCGAATGTACTAATTACTCGGCTAAGCTACCTAAAACTTCAACTGCTAAGAGCAAAGTGTGCTCTAGAAACGATTTTTCTGGCGGGTTTGTCAAGAACATTCCCGGTATTTAACTTAGAACAAGAAAATATCAAACCTAAAGATATTTATAAGCAGTTTAAAAACGATTTAAAAGTATCGTATACTGATTTCACTTTTTTCATGTTTTCAGATAAGATTTTTAACTCAAAAATCTGTAATTAATATACATAATAAAACATAGTTATTTTTACTAACTAGGTTCAAGACGGAACAAGATAATGAATCATTAAAATGTAATCACGTTCTATCTACTACAGAAAGTTCTCTGAAGCAAAGAAAACGTAAACCGTGCAAGGTTTGAACACACATCCAAAGTTGTCTGCAAGTGTTTCAAGCCATTAGGCTCGGATATGGCAGACCATAGTCTCCATTACAATGACTTAATAGAACGAAAACTGGAAGAACTCTTGAGCAGTGAGAAGCTTAATTTAAAACATTGAAGTTACATAATAGCAATACTTCGTGAAAGGAGTGAGATTAAGTAATTATTAAGTATTGCTTCTTGAAACCATAAAGAGTCGTTTAGCCAAAATATAAAATTGTTGATTTCTAAGAATAGCTTATTTAACAACAGAACATTAGTTTTCTATTTCAAATTGGTTACATTCTTCTTAAATATTTTGAAAATATATTTATGCACAACAGAACACCAAAACATCTTGAGTTTTCTTCACTAAAACACCACAACTAGATTTTCAACATCGAGGCACCCTGATGGTTTTTCTTTGAAACATCACAACTAGATTTTCAACATCGAAGCACCCTGATGTTTTTTCTTTGAAGCATCACAACTAGATTTTCAACATCGAAGCACCCTGATGTTTTTCTTTGAAACATCACAACTAGATTTTCAACATCGAAGCACCCTGATGTTTTTATTTGAAACATCACAACTAGATTTTCAACATCGAAGCACCCTGATGTTTTTCTTTGAAACATCACAACTAGATTTTCAACATCGAAGCACCCTGATGTTTTTCTTTGAAACATCACAACTAGATTTTCAATATCGAAGCACCCTGATGTTTTTTCTTTGAAACATCACAACTAGATTTTCAACATCGAAGCACCCTGATGTTTTTTTTTTGAAACACCACAACTAGATTTTAAATTACTTTAAAAATTTACTTGCGTCCTAATTCTGAGCTTAAATTTTTCAAATTTTATGTCGTTATTGTTTTTTTGCGAAGACTTATCCTTATTTCTACTTCGAAAATTTCGTTTCGGAGCGACGGGCAGATTAATAAATAAAATATCAGTTGGAATTATGGAGCCTTCAGAATGTACACAAATGAATGAAATGACTTACCTGGTGGACAAAAACGTCCGCTCCTCCGTCCATTGGCGTAATAAAACCCCAACCTTTCGCCACGTTAAACCACTTACATTTGCCCTTCCTCCGCTCTGACGTTTCCCCTGTGCCCCCTAGAAAACAAACATTTTTTGTTATCCACAATTTCAAAACAGTCCCTAATTCTATTATCACACGTAAAATTAATTTTCTTATTAGTATTATTTGTTCCTATTTCTAAATAAACTAAATAATGAGCACGATTTAAATGTCACACTTAAAAAAAAACATTTTAATCACGGAATTAGTTATAATGGAGAAAGAAAACACTTAAAATCAGTTACGATTATGTTCATCTACGGTTGAATTATATACATATTTAAAACAAAATCAGTTTTCTCTTTGTACTGTCCTTCAAATTATTCTTTACCAATCATCTGAGCTATCAAATCTGCATCTTTCAATCAAGGAAATTTCCTATCGAACTACCTATCAACTGTTCTTTCTCAGCCTAGTTTCAAGGTAACACGATCTTTACTGATTGACGAAGGGCGTCTGCCCGAAACGTTCAACAAAATAAAACTATAAAAAGTTTTCATTTGGACATTTATTCTTTACTATCTTTTACCTAGTTTTTCTCACGTCTTGAAGAACAACATTCATTCAAGAAACTATCAGTTAGCCTTACTTTAATCTATATAATGAGGCAACCGACACTAGCAAATTACCAGTTAGCCTAACTTTAATCTATATAATGATCCCACCGACACTAGCAAACTACCAGTTAGCCTGTGTTTAATTTACACAATGAGTCCACCGATACTAGCGAACTACCAGTTAGCCTACCTTTAATCTACACAATAATCCCACCGACACTAGCAAACTACCAGTTAGCCTAACTATAATCTTCATGATATAAGCGCCACTAACAAACTACCAATTAGCCTACCTTTAATCTACACAATAATCCCACCGACACTAGCAAACTACCAGTTAGCCTACCTTTAATCAATACAATGAAACAACTGACAGTAGCGAACTACGAGTTAGCCTACCTTTAATCTATACAATGAAACAACTGACAGTAGCGAACTACGAGTTAACCTTCCTTTAATCAATACAATAAAACAACTGACAGTAGCGAACTATGAGTTAACCTTGCTTTAATCAATACAATAAAACAACTGACAGTAGCGAACTACGAGTTAACCTTGCTTTAATCAATACAATAAAACAACTGACAGTAGCGAACTGCGAGTTAGCCTACCTTTAATTTTTACAACGATCCAAGCGACACTAGCAAACTACCAGTTAGCCTAACTTTAATCTACACAATGATCCCACCGACACTAGTAAACTACCAGTTAGCCTAACTTTAATCTACACAATGATCCCACCGACACTAACAAACTACCAGTTAGCCTACTCTTAATCTAAAATATGATGCCACCGACACTAGCAAAATGCCAGTAGACCTATCTTTAATCTAAACAATGATCCAACTGACACTAACAAACTACCAGTTAGTCTTCCTATAATCTAAGCAATGATCCAACTGACACTAAATAACTACCAGTTAGCCTACCTTTCACCATAAAAGAATATTTGGTTCACTAACCTATCACTGTAGTAGATACACTTTACCATGTGTTTACGCTTTAGTGGGTTCCTGATAAAATTTGGGTATAGTTAAATAACACAAAATATTTCAGACCAGTAATGGCTGGAGACGGCTTGAATGTCAAAGTGGGTTCCTCGTCATCGAATTTGATTTCAGACCAGGTATCGTTATTTACTTTTCCCAGTTCTAACAATACATCAAACCCAAAACTATATAAACAAAGTATGGTGCTTTAGCTCACTAAGTAATGTCATCTCTACAAATCTCTTATTGATTAAGTATAAAAATCACTAAGTAATGTCATCTCTACAAATCTCTTAGTGATTAAGTATAAAAATCACTAAGTAATGTCATCTCTACATATCCCTTACTGATTAAGTATAAAAATCACTAAGTAATGTCATCTCTACATATCCCTTACTGATTAAGTATAAAAATCACTAAGTAATGTCCTCTCTACATATCCCTTACTGATTAAGTATAAAAATCACTGAGTAATGTCATCTTTACAATGATTAATACATTTGAATTTTGTTTAGTTTCATAATTTAAGGAAAACATGCTTATGATAACATTCAGAATATCCTCTTATTATGTTATATCATTCAAATCAACACACTTTTGGCCTAGTTACGATATTATTTACTGATGTATGGATTATACATATTCATATAAATAAAAATAATAAATACTATATCGTTGGTTATTTGCACCTTATAAGACCGATTTGTATAAAAAAATGTGGCAAATCTACGGAAATAAAACCATGTTTAACGCTTTTATATTTAGTTCAGAGTGAACACCGATCATTTAATTGTGGAATACCGCCGCGAAAAATAATTATGGCTTAAGTACTATTCTACAGTTCTTTCCAAAAAAGGAGGTTATTCGTATGGCAATATTGTTAAACAACGTAGAATTGAAATACTTCTCATTTCAAAAAAAGGGAGCCCTTATAGTTCAGGACAGCAATGGGATCTGAAACTCTAGCCAATATGTAATAACACCTTTATCTCCAAAGTGAACGTTATGGTTATGAAAAAAAAAAGAGTCCTTCAAACCGAAAAGTCATAGCGACCACGTTAAATATATCTACTGATACCAATACAAGACAATAGAAAAGGGATTAACAATTCTATTAACACTCATTTTTTTTAGAAAATTAGTCGAAAAACACTGCACTTAACCATGAATTTCATTCAATAACATAGCCGTTAAGTCTCTCTTTATGGCTGCAATGGTCTCTTCTAATATTGACCTAGGTAAGCGTCCTTCGCAGAAGCTTGTTCAATAGGGACTGTTGTATCGGGTAATAAATAGTGCGTCATGATCAACTGGCCGAGCACCATCAGTGATGAAGAAAGTAATTTCAAGGACATTACGAGGTCTGGAACATCCTTCTCATAAAGTGCAAATAAGCCACAATAATCTATATTAAGTTATTAATAAATATCTAATATGTTTCCCGAATACAACAAATGTTTCCATTCCATACCGATTCTACAAATGTTCCCTAATGCCCAAGCCACACCAAAACAAATGTTTCCCGATGTCCATGCAATATCTATAGTACAAATGTTTCCTGGTGTCCATATCATACCGGGTCTACAAATGTTTCCTGATGGCCATATCATACCAAGTCTACAAATGTTTCCTGATGTCCATATCATACCGATTCTAGAAATGTTTCCTAATTTCCTGCCCTACCAATACAACAAACGTTTCCTGATGTCCGTGCCATACAGATACTATAAATGATTCTTCATATCCTTGCCATACTGATACTACAAAATTTCCCTGACATTCGTGCCATACCATAACAACAAATGTTTCTTCACGTCCGTTCCATATCGTTACAACAAACGTTGCCTAATGTTCGTGCCATACCATAACAACAAATGTTTCTTCACGTCCGTTCCATATCGTTAAAACAAATGTTTCTTCACGTCCGTTCCATATCGTTACAACAAACGTTTCCTAATGCCCGTGCCATACCATAACAACAAATGTTTCTTCACGTCCGTTCCATATCGTTACAACAAATTTTTCCTAATGTTCGTGCCATACCATAACAACAAATGTTTCTTCACGTCCGTTCCATATCGTTAAAACAAATGTTTCTTCACGTCCGTTCCATATCGTTAAAACAAATGTTTCTTCACGTCCGTTCCATATCGTTACAACAAACGTTTCCTAATGTTCGTGCCATACCATAACAACAAATGTTTCTTCACGTCCGTTCCATATCGTTAAAACAAATGTTTCTTCACGTCCGTTCCATATCTTTACAACAAACGTTTCCTAATGCCCGTGCCATACCATAACAACAAATGTTTCTTCACGTCCGTTCCATATCGTTACAACAAATTTTTCCTAATGTTCGTGCCATACCATAACAACAAATGTTTCTTCGCGTCCGTTCCATATCGTTACAACAAATGTTTCCTAATGTTCGTGCCATACCATAACAACAAATGTTTCTTCACGTCCGTTCCATATCGTTACAACAAACGTTTCCTAATGTTCGTGCCATACCAATACAACAAAATTTTCCTTATGTTAGTGTCACACCGAAGCATCTCTATTTTCAAATTGAAAGTTTAAGGTTGAAACTATCTGGATTTAATAATCATTTCACAAGAAACTAAACAGGATTAAACTTGTTTACAAAAAAAGTTTATCGTCAGACGATCCACGGGTATAATTTGTTTGAAATAAAGAATAAAAAATGAATAATTTTCAAGACGAATGTTTAAAATAAACAACTTGTAGGTATTTTTAAAGCGTTAAGAATATAGTGAAAATACGTTATTAATGAGGAATTCCTTTATAATGTCTTCCTTCCTAAACTGTTAGTCGAGATGAAAATGTAAAATATCATCAGTTTTGTAAGTGTTACCCATGATCCACTGGGAGACATCAACCACACTTCGAAGTCGTATCAGGCAGGGTTTTTCAAGTCTCGGAAATAGTACTGAATCCAGCCGCAACCCCTTGACGTTGCAAATAGTCTCAATAGTTTGGGGGGGGGGGTGTTTTATCTAGCGTTTACTTTAGTACAGTTGAAATTCCATTAACCCCATTTATCACTTTAAAAGGAATCAAAAATCTAACGACGGCAAAGTGTAAAAAATTATTTGCTGATTTTAATAGTTTTATTATTCATGAAATCTAATACCAGTTCAATTAGTTTACAATAAAAAAAACACGCGAATGCCTCAGGACAATGTAGTGGTATTTAAATGAAGAGTTTTTGAATATATATATAATCCTTTTGTAGTTTGAAGAATACTCGTGTTCAACAAAAAAACTACCAGTTAAATTACATACCCAAAATTAAACGTCACAGTAACTTCCTTAAATTGTGTCTTCAGAATTTGAATTTTATATGATGTTTGGTTGTACATTAAACCACAGTGCCAGATTCAAACAAAGAAATGTGTCCAGAGACAAAATATCAACACTGAAGACATGAAATAAAGCATCGACTGGAATAAGTCGTGTCATACCTTAAGGTTAATGGTTTTACTTTCAAGAGAGTTTCAAGGAACATTGTTCAGCAAGCAGACATGATTTCTTGTCGTAATTTAATAACTTGTGTAGAAACGAGTCGTTCCTTCTATTTCTGCAATTTAATTCAAGGTGTGTTTTTTCAAGATAAACCTTTAAAATGTTCAGAATGATTTTCTTTCCACACAAAAAAGTAAAAATTTTAAACGAGTATCCTCTGTCCACTCTAACGTTCATTTACAAAGTCATTGCGAGTATAAGTCAGAACTAACGACGAAAAAGCATTGCCATGGCAACCAGTTAATCGGGTCGTGCTTTGTTTCTGGTCAGTTGGACATCACAACCCTCAGTTTCGAACGGCGAGAAAATGTGGAAAATATCATATACGCCTTAGCAACCCGCATTGTATAGCTAGCGGATTTTTGCTATTTTGTAGTTAAGTTACCAATTATCAACTCATGTGTCAAAGGATTACTTTAATGAAAAACGCATGTGTAGAAAAATGTTTTTGGTAAATTTATTTCCATATTATATATATATATATAAATGTTAATTAGCCAACTCTCTAGCGACATCTAGCTGAAAATAGACTTATTCTTGTTAACAAAATAAATACTTGTTTATTCGTTTAAATCATTATTTATATATTTATTGTATTCAAGAGGGTAAGAATCAAATACCAATTACATATTTTCGTTTAAAAGTTAGTAATTTATTGTGTTATAAACGCCTCTACCTCTCTCTGTGTGCACATATTTAATATATATATTAATGCCTGTCTGAGAATGTACTTAACATAAAATAGTAAACAAAAATAGACGATTCAAAACACAGACAAGACTAAAGTCTTGAAAGTACAATCAAACGTTTTGAAATTTATCACCTTTCCTGAAATATATCACTGAATAAGGCAGTGAGGTCTATGTGGATCTTCCGTGGTAAGTGAATTTATGTTTTCTAAATCACTTTTCTCTGACTCTAAATCTTGACATTCTTTTGTCACAGAAACAGTTCTATATGTCTGCAGCACCGAAAGTACGTTTTTTTTTTTACGTTAACTGGTTTTAACTAGTATACAATAATTCTTTAAGCCATCCATGTTGTATGTATCTTTCTATGGTCTATATAATGTTAAGAGTTTTGCACACAGATCTCAATTTCTGCGATCACGTTTTACTTTACTGAAAGGAAGAGGTATGTACGAAGATTGTAATGATAATGTGAATCTATATCTGATAAGTTGTTTAATCCGTATAATAAGGAGTTTCATTCAATCTTCCACAAGCCAGCGGGCTAAAGACCATAACTACTGTCACCAAAGCATGCACACGTGTCCCAGTCACCGTAAACAACGGCCTCACACAAAGCTCTTTTTCTTTTTCAGTTATTTGTTCCTTTTCCCACCCCGATGACCCTGGTCCCACCCTCGAGACCGACCTTCAAGGAAACAGCTCCCTTTTCTATCTTCTCGCCGAGGGGTATCCAACATTTGGACCTACTAAGCTTGTTTTCATGGACTTATTTTTAGGTTGTGAATAGCACAACTCATTCTAATAAAATAACTGCAATAAGTTTAAAAGACGGTAACTTCAATCTGAATCTACAGTGAAATAATGATTACAAGATGTTGTTGTGTAACTTTTATAATTAAATACCGAAAACAATTTCATGATACAAAACACTGGTTTTCTAAATACAGGTCCTCTACATTTCTTTGTCTTGAGTATGTTTTTTTTTTCTTGTACTGACATGAATTTGCACCGCAAACTGACCAAAGCAGCATTTTTCACAAACATGTGTAACATTGGGGGACGATGAGGAAATGCTATCGTTCCGAGAAAAAATCCCACACAATTTACGTCTCTCTACATTAGAGCACGCTGTCCCATTTCCACACAGCCCTAATACATTGGGCCGAACTCAATGCCGAAGGTTACATTCCTGTTTTTCCAAGAATACTCAAAAATGTAGCCTACAAAAGGGCGGGAAAAGTGGTTTCCGAAAAGAAGTTCCTTGGATCACCTATCACGAACAACAACATAAACCTACACTCTACGCCAAAATACATTCGCACAAGCAGTAAAAACACACACAAACTGAAGACATATCAAAACAAATGAAGAACATACAACCCACCAACGCTCAAATACAACAAAATGAAACAATAAGTGAAATAACAGAAGCAGCCAAAAATATATTTTATGAATTCCTAATACAATGCAGAAACCAAAACCAAGATGACAGCATCACACTAATCATTAAAATAGTTATATAACATCTAACACCATTACTACCACACATCAAACAATCATTAAACTAGCTATAGAACATCTAACACCATTACTACCACAGATCAAACAATCATTAAAATAGCTATAGAACATCTAACCCCATTACTACCACAGATCAAACAATCATTAAACTAGCTATAGAACATCTAACACCATTACTACCACAGATCATACAATCATTAAAATAGCTATAGAACATCTAACACCATTACTACCACAGATCAAACAACTACTTGTACTTCCACAAACACAAATATACAGCAAACATAAGTTCAGAAAGATACATAACGTGACAACATAAAATGGACAATATAAACAAACATCCAAACCAGCTTACTTTGAAACCCCAAGTATAGAACATCAAACAAAAACAGTACAGGAGGGAGGAAAAGGTCTACTAAGGATCTGATCCTCCAAGGTTGGAAAAATACCTAAATCCCGATTGAGATATCAAGAACGAAATACTAGAAGGAGAAACATGTTCAGTTTCTGTTAACTTTGGAAAAGCTAATATCTATTCACATTAGATTAAAACAGTGATAAGATGTACACATGCTTCCATATGAAGTTTGGCAGAAATCAGACACACGAAACAAATCACTAACCTGATACCCTTGTCCAAAATTTAACAGAGGTTCTCAAATAAAGTGGTATAATGGTCACTGCAAGTTAATTGTCCACATCCAACCAGAAATAGACAAACGAAAATATTGAAAGCATCTATACCTTAAAATTTATTAAATGATGAGAGAGAGAAAATAATTTCCATTGTTATTCTTTCTCCTGGTCAATTTTAGTGTCCAGATTTACTAGTAGAATGTCAAATTCATGTTCTCTTTCTTTTGAAGTTATGAATTCTGTTATTTTAGCGCAAAGTTACAAATTGGACTACATGTGGCTTGCTGGTATTAAACTGTTCACGTTTACAGATATAACCAGTATCATCAGAACATAATCCACACACAAATATACGACTTAAAGAAAACCATCATAATGGTATCTTCTTTACAAAGAAATCCAGCTCTCCTGTCATCTTATCCAAAGATACACATGAAAACCTTACACTTCTCACCTTTTTGAATCATACAAAACTCCTCTCAACTTCGTAGTAATGTTCCGGAAGTAACCCCAACATGGTCAACACAAACTTTATCAAGCATCCATACATGATCAGTTTAAGCAAGTTTCCATGATTAAACAGTTTTTTATAATATCATCTGTAAAAGTTATGCTCACTAATATGGTAAAATAAATGGTGATGTATTAGCTACCACTTGACCAGGTGCTACACCTAGCTCCAGTATTGTTCTTAAGTTGTACCGGAGCTAGTGGTTGATTTTCCGTTTGAACTGTCTGTAAGTTATATCTTACTGAATGACTAACTCATAACTTTATTTTTCCTGGAATTTGTTTTCTAGTTATACCTAAGTCAATAGTTTATTTTCAATATGAACTATCTGTTAAATATATCTGAGTCAATAGTTTATTTTCCGTCTGAACTGTTTGTAAGTTATATCTGACTGACAGATAACTTATGGACACTACAGATGCAAAATAAACTAGTAAGTCATGTGTAACTTATGAACACTACAGATGGAAATAAACTAGTGAGTCAGGTGTAACTTATGAACACTACAGTCGGAAACTAAAATAGTGAGTCATTTATAATTTATGGACACTACAGATGGAAAATAAACTATTGAGTCAGCTATAACTTATGGACAATGAGCATGGAGAATAAACTACTGAATCAGTCAGTCATATATAACTTACGAGTAGCTCAGATGGAAAATAAATTATTAAGTTAGCTATAACTTACCTTCCCCTTTCCGTGGCACAGCAGTAAGTCTGCGGACTTATAACTCTAGAAACCGGGTTTTGATACCCATAGTGGGCAGAACACAGATAGCCCATTGTGAATATTTGTGCTTGACTACAAACAAACTAACAGTTATAACATGTCAACACTAATGACGGAAAACAAATTACTGACTCAGGCATAATTTATAGGCAGTTCACACGGAAGATAAACTATTGAGTCTGTCAGTCAGATATAACTTACAAACAGTTCAGACGGAAAATAAACTATTGAGTCTGTCAGTCAGATATAACTTACAAACAGTTCAGACGGAAAATAAACTATTGATTCAGATATATCTAACAGATAGTTCATATTGAAAATAAACTATTGAGTTGCTCACTCAGTAATTTATTTTCATCTGTAGTGTCTATGAGTTATAGCTGATTCACTAGTTTATTTTGCATCTGTTGTGTTAATAAGTTACACATGACTTACTAGTTTATTTTGCATCTGTTGTGTCCATAAGTTATTGCTGACTCAGTAGTTTATTTTTCGTCTGTAGTTTTCATAAGTTATAGCTGACTCAAAAATTTACTATTCATCTGTAGTGTTCACTAGCTCAACCTAAGCCACAAGTATATTATATGTCTCTACATCCAACTAATTCCACCTGTATCGCTAATGTATGTTTATGTTACCTGTCTCTAAGCCTGCTAGTTTCAAATGGCTCAGCACTGTATTTTTTTTTCTGTACTTTCATACAGATCCACCTAGCTTTGTTTTGTATTTTCTTTTTCTACTACTAGCAAACTCCACCCAGCTCAGTATTGTATGTCTCTACTGTCAGCTAACTCTACCTAGTTCAGTATTCTATTTTATTTTTGTACCGCCAGCTAACTCCAACTAACTCAGTATTGTATTTTTTCTCTACTGCCAGCTTACTTCACCTAACTCCGCCTAGTTCAGTGTTGTATTTTACCCTACTGCCAGCTTACTTCACCTAACTCAGCTAACTCCACCTAGTTCAGTATTGTATTTTACCCTACTGCCAGCTTACTTCACCTAACTCCACCTAGTTCAGTATTGTATTTTACCCTACTGCCAGCTTATTTCACCTAACTCCACCTAGTTCAGTATTGTATTTTTTCTCTACTGCCAGCTTACTTCACCTAAATCAGTATTGTGTGCCTCTACTGCCAGTTAACTCCACCTAACTCAGTATTGTATATCTTTTTCTTTCGCTAGTGTAAGACTAACTTCACCTCACCTGTTTGAGTTGTGTACTTCGTGTTTATGGTGTTTTGTTTGATTCAGTTTTGATATTCCTCAATATCTATATTAATTCCATTTTGTTCTGGAGTATGTCTGCTTTCTTTACCTCTTTATAGTTCTACAAAGCTTTGAAACTACGATATATTTTTATATATAAATGTACATATGGCTACATTTATTTAGAGAAAACGTTTTACATTGTGAAAGAATTCTTCGTTCTTTTCTATATCTGCGTTAATCTAGCTTAATATCTCTACTATAATGTCAGATTGTAATAAGCCAACATGTACATGTGCCATTTACAACCTACGTAATCAGGAACTACTTTTATTTTTCGATAGTTAATTGACTTACGACTCCTTCGTGATCAAGGCAGGTGATAAAACTGATTAAAGCGCCATCAACGCACAGTGGAGCGTACTCTCGTCTTCCACAAGATAAGACCAGAACGAACTGTTGATTGTCAGGTTTTACTTTGGTCTGCCATATTAGTTTAACTTAACTACCTGAAATGAGGTCAGTATAACGGGTGTGTTACACTGCTACCAAACAATATAATGTTACAAATTAAGTTAATTGCCTATT
This sequence comes from Limulus polyphemus, assembly GCF_000517525.1. Lineage (NCBI taxonomy): Eukaryota > Metazoa > Arthropoda > Merostomata > Xiphosura > Limulidae > Limulus > Limulus polyphemus. Next base: position 114,652 of record NW_013668403.1, on the reverse strand, counting down.
AAGCATATATCATAGATTTATGCTGTAAATTTGATCAGCCCTCTTAAATATAACAGTTTTGTGTGATCTGTTAAGTCCAAAATAGTCGCAGGTTAAGAAGCTTTCTCTTAATTACGCACGTTCCATGCTTCTAAACTATGCTCTATCATGCTCATAACATGAAATCCCAATAGTTACAAACTTAACAATGTGTCCATATTGTAGTGGAGCCAATCCTGTAATCTCAAACTGAACAAATGTTTTCATATTGTAGTGGAGCCAATCCTGTATATACAAACTGAACAAATGTTTCCATATTGTAGTGGAGCCAATCCTGTAGTCTCAAACTGAACAAATGTTTCCATATTGTAGTGGAGTCAATCCTGTAGTCACAAACTGAACAAATGTTTCCATATTGTAGTGGAGCCAATCCTGTATCCACAAACTGAACATCTCCGTATAGTAATGG
>NW_013668403.1:85170-113263 GCF_000517525.1 Limulus polyphemus | reverse complement strand
GCAAAATAACAAACACAAGTGTTAAGAGGTTGTTTCATTACTTGTTTGTACGTGTGCGAGGGATGCAAAAGACAAACACAAGTGTTAAGAGGCTGTTATATTACTTGTTTGTACGTGTGCGAGGGATACAAAAGACAAACACAAGTGTTGAGAGGCTGTTTCATTACTTGCTTGTACGTGTGCGAGGGATGCAAAAAGAAACACAAGTGTTAAGAGGCTGTTTCATTACTTGCTTGTACGTGTGCGAGGGATGCAAAAAAGAAACACAAGTGTTAAGAGGCTGTTTCATTACTTGCTTGTACGTGTGCGAGGGATGCAACAGACAAACACAAGTGTTAAGAGGCTGCTTCATTACTTGCTTGTACGTGTGCGAGGGATACAAAAGACAAACACAAGTTTAAGAGGCTGTTTCATTACTTGCTTGTATTTGTATGAAGGATACGATAGACAATGTTGCGATTGAGAAAGATCGGTAAGTTTTAATGATTAAAAACTGAAGCTCTTTGAATACAATGTCTTCAAGTTACTAAACATCAGATACCGACAAGGAATGCGGCTGACCAAAAAATGGTCAATTATACTTGATTATTTTCTTAAATCTGCAGGATGATTCATTTTTGTAAGTTTTAAAGTTGCGCCGTTTTAATTATTCTGTGTATTGACCACAATGTTGGTAGAATACAGAGTTTTATATTGTGTCGTTCTAGTTAACACCTCAATCAATATATATATATATATATATATGATCCCGTCAAAATGACTCGAACAAACACAAAACCTATATGACTTCACACAGCCGTTAGTAAGTATTGTAAACTAGGTTTGCCATACAAGATGGATGCAAAGTTACTGAGCTATCAACCGAAATGACGTAACACAGTGTTTAGTGAGTGTTATAGTAAAAAGATGCCACACCAGATGAATGGAAGGTGATTACAGTTACTGTGCTGTCACGAAACGGACATGACGTCAAACAGCGGTTAGTATTATGATAAAAAGATGCCACACCAGATGAATGGAAGGTTAATTACAGTTACTGTGCTGTCACGAAACGGACATGACGTCAAACAGCGGTTAGTATTAGGATAAAAAGATGCCACACCAGATGGATGGAAAGTGATTACACTTACTGAGATGTCACAATTCGCTCTCTAGAACATTATTGCTCGTTATTATACCGAGATATGGAATATCCTTCACATCTGATTTTAGGCTTTATATTTCATTTTCAATATAATTTTTAGACAGGTTAGATGTTTTAACTTTAATATTTTCTTTCAGTTTCTATTATAAAATAAAGGCAATTTGCAAACCTTCACATTTCTTTTCAGTTATGTTAGCACGCTCCTCACAAATAGATATATAAAGAATAATCTTCTAAGCTTCGTATAGCCTTTATACTGTTCTGTGTTTCGATCTAAGTATTTTTCTTGCTTTACATGAATGTCATGACAAGCACACGTATTAGAACATTAACAATTTCCTATCTTCCCATGAATGTCATGACAAGCACACGTATTAGAACATTAACAATTTCCTAGTCTTCCATGAATGTCATGACAAGTACACGTATTAGAACATTAACAATTTCCTATCTTTCCATGAATGTCATGACAAGTACACGTATTAGAACATTAACAATTTCCTATCTTTCCATGAATGTCATGACAAGTACACGTATTAGAACATAAAATATTTCTTATCTTTTCATGAATGTCATGACAACTAAAATGTACTGGAACATTAACTTTTCCCTATCTTTCCACGAATGGCATGACAAGTACATGTTTGGAACCAGGGGCAAAGCGAAGTCCCTATATTTAGGGAGTGGTCATGACTTAATTTTGCCGACAAAATGGACACTGCCGGAGTGGACAGTGGTCCGGACGTATTGTGTTTATATTTTTGCTTTATTGACATGGAATATTCAAATGCCACAATGAGGAAATTTACCGCCTTTTGCCGAATCTTTCTCGGCATTTTCGTTGCTTGCCCAAAAATTTGTCGCAACAAGAAATTATTTATTTTTTTCCCGAGATTTTTTAAAAAAGACGGACAAAGGATTTGCCAACAGAATTCTCAAAAAATTGGATTTATACTGGCAAACAGAATATTCAAATGGTTAGGTACCCCCTTTTCTACGTCCCTGGTTGGAACATCATTACATCCTAGATTTATTTAAATGTCATACATGTATTGGAACATTAACATTTCTGAACTTTCCCTGAACATCACGACAAGTCATGTATATGAATATTAGCCTTTTCCTTTCATTGCATGGATGTCAAACAATTTTGAGAGTTTCAAAAAATACAATGTCTTATATGTTGTGGTGGAAAACGGCCGTTTCAACAGGTTATTAATCTTAGGGAAAATATGGAGCTTACCTGAATCCAATACAAGTTGATACGGTAATCACCGTTTCCTCATATAATGCCCCCAAGGTGATAAACTACATCAAAACGAAATCCTAGACAAGTAACTATTTCAACATCAATCCCCTCACACACACACACACCACCTCGGAAGTCGGGTCTTAGTTTTAGCAACTAGTGTAGCCACCTGAAGTCAAGCAAGTGTTTCAAAGTAACGACCATCGTGGTTTCCGGTTGACACACAAGGACTTTTCGAAACAGAATTTCGCTTTGAAAGCTCTTGTTATCACCGGACGTGTGCTTACGGCCTGGGTAGGGAATTGTACAACATTTGGTGAAAAAAAACATGTGCAGAGTAAGAGGCCTACTAATATATTATTACAAAAAGGGTTTGTGATTCAACACTGTAACAAAACAAGCTGTCAGTGCAATGATTCACTTGTAACACGCACGGATCTTGATTCTCCTCCTTTAGAGTATTTTAAATCTCCCCCTTTCATATCATGTGTGTGTAACTAATCGCACGGTTTCAGGACTTTATTTTCCTTATGTCAGGTAGAAAGCAAAAAGATCGATTTATTCAAACGATATATATAATAAACACAAAAATATACATGGTGTTTTACAAAGTCCACTTGGCGCCAGCAATTTTATTACAAACAATACCGCCAATAAGACCAATAAACAAACAAAAAGTTAAGTGGTCACTGAACTAGGTCAAATGATGTCGATTTTGTTATTAAAACAAGATTACAGCAGTATCAAGCTTTGATCTTTGTATTACAAAACTCCGAGTTGAAACCAAGGAAATATTAGAACCTGTAATTTTCAAATATTTTCATGAAGATGAAAAGGGCTTCGTTACATTCGTAGAAACGTGGAGGGGGTTCAGTTACCACAATTAATTTAATATGTTGCATTATTGTAAGATTAATTATTGAGATTCTCGGATAAAACAGCAAGTAATATCGGTCAGTATGTTTGTTAAATTTCGCGTAAAGTTACTCGAGAGCTGTCTGTAATAGACGTCCCCAATTTTAAAGTAACAGACTAGAACAGTGGTTTACAGACTGTGTGTTGCGGCAAGTTGGTAGGGATGTCGCCAGAGATTCACCAATCGAAGAATAATTAAGAACATAAAAATACTTTACAATAAAAATATTACATGTGACAGCAGGGTGTTACGCAAATCAAGGTAAGTGGGTTAGGATGTTGTCAGTAAAAAAAAGTTGGAAACCACTGGACTAGAAAGGGAAGGTAAGCTAGTCGACATCACCCACTGCCAACTCTTTTACCAAAGAATAGTGGTATTGACCGTCACATTATAACGCCCCTATACCTGAAAGGGCGAGCATGTTCGGTAATATGATTCGAACCAGCAGATTTCGAGTCTACTGCTTTAACCATCAGGCCACGCCTGGTTCAGTCGGTATGTAAAACAAATATATGCAGCAAAATTGGGATTACCTAAGTTGGCAATTTTATTCCGTAAAGGTTTTATAGAGCGCCACAAAACTGTGGAGTATAACCTAAAATTTATTTATTTTGCGTCTTGACTACTCTTACAACATGCCGATCTTCTAAGACAATTTCAAAATGAACATTTCATTATTAGGTCTTCATTATTAGTCCTTGTGTGAGAAGTTTTAAAGTTGTGCTTTGAAATCTATTACACACGATAACAACAAAACGTTGTGTGTGTGGTTTTAATAAATCCAATTCTAAAAACGTAGAATACCAATACATACTGACTCTTACATGATGAAAACCAAAGTGGTTTATTCAACAGCTGTAACTGTAATCATAGAAAACACCATTTTACTCTGGTTTTCCGCGTAATCACACAAATGTTATATGTCAGTAGGCTTTAATGACACTGTGGTCAAAGAATACAATGGACAAACATTTAAAATTAGTTCTGTCAAACTGATGACTGAAAATAAATAAGAGAAACTTGAAGTAAACTACATAATGTGAGTTAAAAAGTTATAGCTATATAAATTTGTGTTAAAAAAAGATACATTTCAGTAAAATTAGGAAGTAGACTATATATAATATATATATACTTTATCAAACAAGACATTGCTTGTAAATACCAAGAAATATGTTGTGTTTTAAAGGACATAAGCAACCATTATTCTGATTGTTATTCTGACTAGGATTATCATTAAGCAGTTATAATAGGTTAATTGGAATACAATAAAAATATATCAGCCTGGTTTTAAAATGATATTTTCTCAGTTATCCAACTTATTAATTTTTTATAGGGCCTCCACAATTTTTAGATGAAGTCTTCCCAGTTGAAGCTTTGAGAATCTGGAATGAAAGGGTATTATTAATAACTTAAATACTAATGAGAAAGGTTAAGTGTACAGCAAATTAACTTAGCAGTAGACAGCTAAGGGGGCAACCAATGAGGAATTTTTCAACTTGGAGAATGAGACTATACAGCAGTGGTCTCTCAGGGATCTCTTTCAGGATCTTTGTTGTCAATGATTTGGATAGGTTCCTCGATGGTAAGAATGTTTCTTTTGTTCTCAAAGACTTAGTGGTTGGGTCAGTATGTGGTCTAGTTCTGATAAGTATTAAATAAAGTATCTTGAGTGGAAAAGCATTGGTGTTGTTGAAAAAAAATATATTTAGATATGCTTATTTATGAATGTGGTGAAAAGGGCAAAAAGATCTAGAATCTAAGCTTTCTGGATATTATGACAAGATGGGCTACTGAAATGACACCTATTTTAAAAATATAAGTTATGGAAAGTTATGGACTTGTTTAACTGAAACATGAATTATCTGGAACTGAGTTCATTCACTTATGTAAAACTGTTAGGGGGCTTGGATAATATGTCTAAGTGATCTGTTTGAGTGGCAGAATGAGAGGGTGAAAAACTTAAACTTTAATAACCGGGGTAACAGTTCAAGCATCTGGTAGAATTAACACCTAGTGGTTTGTTTTCTCTGTTGATGTAGTATTATAATTTGAAAATGTTTTTATTATATTTTTCAATTGGAATATAGGTATTAAAGGTTCCATTTAGCTTAATTCTTATGATTTAAGTGTGTGAAGAAGTATCCTTGACATCTTAAATCACTATATGCTACCTTGATCTGTGTCCATGTGAAAATAAAAGCAGAAAAATTCTATCCTTGACATCTTAAATCACTATATGCTACCTTGATCTTTATCCATGTGAAAATAAAAGCAGAAAAAATTCTATCCTTGACATCTTAAATCACTATATGCTACCTTGATCTTTGTCCATGTGAAAATAAAAGCAGAAAAATTCTATCCTTGACATCTTAAATCACTATATGCTCCCTTAATCTTTATCCATGGGAAAATAAAAGCAGGAAAAATTCTGCTAATCATTTGTTATGTATTGATGAAAAGTTATAATTATGAATAACCTAGTGACACCATGAACACACTTTTGTTGACTATATACTTCTTTCTGTTTATCAGCTGCAACACCACAGATGTTTAGACCAATATAAATCAGTTTTGTGCACTTTTAAACCATTAAGATGTCACCCCCCAGAAAATTTCTCTTGGAAATTATCAGATGATTTTAATTGACCCTAGGACCACCACTAGTAAAATAATCTTATGTTAATATCAAATCCAGTTTCTCCAGATTCTGGGGAATAGTGCTTGGTACACATATTTGTTCTTCAGAAAGCAATGTTTTTTTTTTAATAATTCTAAGTCTGGATATTTTAACATTAACATATTAATTAAATTGTGCTTATCATACTTTATAATCTCTAAAAAATTTAAAACAACCATTTGGTTCAGTACTTGATGTAATTACTTTTACGAAATAATGTAGAACTAAAACAAAGGTACTGCCAATTTGTTTAAACCTAAATTACAATCACATTGATATACAGGTTTAAAGAAACTTCTAGCAACAGTATTAAAACTATACTATTGATCAATGTTATAACATAGATAATAATGACTATAAAAACAATGCTGTTGATCCAGGAGTGTAAAGAAACTTCTAGCAACAGTGTTAAAACTATACTATTGATCAACGTTATAACATAGATAATAATGACTATAAAAACAATGCTGTTGATCCAGGAGTGTAAAGAAACTTCTAGCAACAGTGTTAAAACTATACTATTGATCAACGTTATAACATAGATAATAATGACTATAAAACTATGCTGTTGATCCAGGAGAGTAAAGAAACTTCTAGCAACAGTGTTAAAACTATACTATTGATCAACGTTATAACATAGATAATAATGACTATAAAACTATGTTGTTGATCCAGGAGAGTAAAGAAACTTAAGCAGCATATAAATTATATATATAAATGTGTATATAAAATATTATTATCTTTATAATTTGATAACAATAACTACAGAAAGAATGTTGTTAACTACATTATATGTAAAGTATCATGAAGGTCTTAAAACACAGGTTGACAAAGATAATATTTTAGTTAAGATAGAACTTTGTCCTTGATTAACTGTTTTACCAATTAGTGAGTTTTGTTTTGAATCTGGGATCATGCATGCTTGGAAAAGCTAATGTAATTTGAAAAATCTTAAGACCATTTTTAATTAGTACAGTTAATTAGTCCTCACAATAAGTAAAAAATAAAATAAATGGAAAGAGCCTGATAATTAAATGCCTCTAAACATTGTATGCTTTATAAAAAATAAACTTGTAATTGAAAGATTCAGTTAAACTCTTACATTGTAAATGGATCAAGTATAATTCACTAAAAATACCCTTATGAAAGCTTGTAAGGTAGGTATTAAGTAATAATAATGTAGATGGTTTATAATATACTGTAGGCTTAAGAGAATACAGTAACAATGATATTTATTCACTGTTATAATAAAAGACTTAATGCCAGTAAGATATACAATATTATAACAGTTTACAAATTATGGCTTAGGAGAAAGCAGAAAAACAATACTGTTTACCTGTTGCTAACGGATATTGCTTTACTACAAGCCATCCCATTGGGTATTAAGTTTGCAATCTTTTCGCAAGAAGTTGTTGTAATTTCAGTTGTAATAAATAAGTATTAGCTCCCAATTAGAGCAAACTACAAAAAAAATCAACCTGGTAATGAGTATAGCTAATTAAGTATACATTTCTTACTTATAACAGATTATAATGCATTATTTCACCAGTTGGGTACTATAGGCTAGCTGTTAATGATATTTTCGACTGTAATCCAATAACGGTCGGCTTAGGAGATTTAAGTTCATCCGATATACGTATGTTACATTGACGATGCAAAAAATTCCTATCATAAAGTATAATAATAATAATAATAAAATTAGATATATTAAACATAGCAGATGTGTTGTGGTTGACATATTATAACATATTCTTGTTTATTTCACTAAAGTTATTAGAATTCTAACCAATACCTTTAATGAAAGTAACAATAAATAAATAATAAAGTATACCTTACTATTAGAACATAAACACTAGCTATTGGCTTCAAGTATTTGTCAAGTTTGACTATATTATTAACATAAATAAATATAACAACACGGGCAAAGTTAACCAAAACTGGATCGAAAAAGGTACGAGACCATTGTACCTTGGGTTTTCCAACTGAAGGAACGTTTCGGCAATAAAATTAGAATAATAAATTAAAATACTACCTTTACTCTCCCGATAACACCGAAAAACAACGGTTGGCCGTGGCTTCTAAAAATTCTTCGTGCTAATATCATTTTTTTTTATATATTGAAACCTCAATAATGTGCACACTATTAGAAAGATTTCCTCGTATTTAGTCCTAACAGCTTAGAAAAAAAATTGTATACCATATATAACAAATGAAAATTGTGTATTTATCGGTAGTAATAAATGCTTATAGAGGGTTTGCAAGTTGTTTTTAAAGAAAATAAACGTAATTATTCTTATTGCATTTTAAACATTAAGAAAAAAATCACTATCACGTTATATTTGACATTTACGAATGAATAAACATAAAGGGAAATTATTTCGTTCTTGATTTTTAACAAATATTATCATATTTCATATTCTACTTAAACAGTTTTAAAAACTAAACTCAATACATTTATCGTCATTTTTCTAAATAGAAAGAATACAAAATAACTTTAACTCAGATTGTTATCCTACAGTGATTTATATCAAATCATAATAATCGATCTTATAAAACTTTAACTTTCTATTCAGTAGAGAATATGCCTTAATAAACAAAATAATCTTGTCTTTATTTTTTAGAAGTAAAAATTGAAAAACCAAATATAAATCAACATGTGCGTTGCTCTCAATTTTAAGGTTAAACATTCTTAGTATGTTGACTTCCAAATTAAACAACATAAAGTACAATAACTTATAGAACGCAGCAAACTCTTGCCATGATCTGCTACCAACTACATTTCCCAACCTAAACTAAGCTAGACTCGGAAATTAACTGCCAGCTGATTAGTTTATGGGTTCAAGTTTTGTACAATAACGTACCGCATTGCAAGGTGGAGAAATTAAGTCAGGTTTAAAAGCTGGATTAACAAATTTTGTCTATAAACACAAACTACATCTAGATAGGTTCAACTTTCGTCCGTAAATATAAACTACACCTAAATAGGTTCAACTTTCGTCTGTAAATATAAACTACACCTAAATAGGTTCAAGTTTCGTTTGTAATCACAAAATACATCTAGATAGGTTCAGGTTTCGCCTATAAACACAAACTATATCTAGATAGGTTCATATTTCGTCTGTAAATATAAACTACATCTCGATAGATTCAACTTTCGTCTGTAAATATAAACTACACCTAAACAGGCTCAAGTTTCGCCTATAAACACAAACTACACCTGTATAGGCTCATGGAAACTAACACTATTCAACATTGCATTTCTCAGCAGGATATGTTTTTGTTTCTTTCTTTCGTTTATTACTGAATGTGAACTCGTATATTTTCAAGTTACAAAACTATACCATATAAACTGTATGTGTATAGATATATGTGGAGAGACACACATAATGGAAATGTGTCATGGACACAGGTTAATCGCTAAATAAGGTTGGTTTTCGTAACAAAATATATGGATGAACTATTTTTCAAATGTTATATTATACCAATTATTAATAAAACGGTAAACTTACCTACTATAGCATTATAAGAATGATTTAGAACACTCAAGTGCTTAAAACCCGGGGCACTACACGAAGAAGAGGTAACAAGATAATTACTGACATAAAAAAATATATCCACACTCCTTCTCAAACTGCCAGGGGTGACATACCGCCCCACACTAAAACGAATGGTGCTTTATTAACACAGAGTAAAAAGGAGAAACACGGGATTAAGCAGTTAATAATACTTCATCTATGTTGTACTGAAGAACATCTATCCAACCAAGTTAGTCTCATAAAAGAAAATACCAGGTAATAAGACAATATGTGATACAGGTAAACGAAAAAAAAAGATCCACAAAATACAACAAGCTTTTTAATACAAATATAGAACAGCATTTATAAGCTTGAATTACGAAAAACACGAAAGGTATTACCAACCAAAAAAAAAGCTTCATCAAGTTGAATTACTCGCCAAAAATAAAACATCCAGTCCACATCTAAAACTCTTTTCGTGTAATTTTAAGAAGCACAATACTAAGGTTATTAGTTGTACATTTGTTTATTTTATTCACAACGTTCTCCCAGGTTTACCGAGACTCAAGCATAAAAGTTGTATTTATTACACTTAAATTTGACAGTTCATCGATAAATTATTCTATTGTTTACAGTTGGTCAGTCGTATACTTGTAGTTTACTATTGTTATAGATTCTTGCGTGATGTTTTTTTAAAATTAAATTCCGTTAGCCCCAGTTTTTGTATGCCACCTGATGATGCCAGGTAAACCTGGTGAAACGTTGTGAATAACAATCAAAAGTTTTACTATGTACAACCGATAAAAACTTGTGTGAAATTTTAAAAACATAGTTCTTTCTAATATTTAACTAACTAAGGTCATTGGTTTTAAGTTAGAGTTGGGCATGCAAATATTACCAGATCAGATGAACGTGGGCATAATCTTTTCTGATTTTCACCAAATTCAATCTTTATTGATAAAATTCATAACAAACTAAATAATCGTTCTATTTTTCAATAAGATACAATTTTCTAAGCATGGAGAAATTTGCATAACACCTATCATGCTAACTTTAGTGTTCTTAAAGCGGGTTGTTCGAGGAGCTTGACTGGTTATTTCAATATGAAAACAGTAGCGTTTGTCAGCACCATATTACAAATATAAGTTTGTTGAAAATTTATGATAAAAGTAACAACTAAAAACTTTCGCAAGTACAGAACTAACTCGAAGAGGGAAGTCGATGAAATTACCGTTCAGCCGCTAAAGTATTTACGTTTGAGTTCTCAAATATTGATATCTGGGTTAGGCCACATCCGTATCTTTAAAAGCGTGAGGCTTGGGTCAGCTACTTTGTTTATTAGTTAGTTAGCTCTTTGTAGATAAGCTGGCACTTGAGAATGTGCGTAGAATTATTATATAGTTCAGAGAATGTATTGATAAGGCATTACTTTCTAAGTTTTAATTAAAGTATTTTCATCGGTGAAACTCAATTTACCATAATATTATTTTCATTAGCACACGCTGAATTTAATAAGAAAAGAGGGAGAGCTAACCCTTTCCAAATCTTCCTAGTCTCTTCCCAAACTAGGACTAGCGCCGTTTCATAAATTTCCTATAGCCTGTTCCAAGTCTAAAATAAGCACTCTTCCAAATATTTCTTGTTTTTTGTTCCAGAGCTAAAATCAACAGTTTTCCATTCTCTTATGTAACAGCGTCTGTCCTGGAATGTAAAATCTGAAGTCTTTGAAACTCAAAGATCACACTTTCTACATTTGTAAATACATGATAACTTAAATTTTTGATATATTTAAAATTTAAATTTATGTATTGGTTATAAGCTGAATTTAATGTGTAAGGGAAAAAGAGAGATTAGTGAAATAAATTTAAATACTGTTTTGTAATCCCTTTATTTAAACAATGCTATACGAAGTTAAGAAATCTTTGATGAAGCAGTACGTGTACAGTAATCACATCAACATGCTCAACCTAGACAATGAGAAATAAGATTGAATAAAAAATACTGCAGCTTTCATTATATTCTTGGATCCTTTATGCTCAGTTTCCGTTTGGAGTTGTTAGCATTATTCGAGGACACAGCTATTAATATTATATTACCATTGTATTGAAAAGACACAAGTCGTCAGGCTATTTACATGCAGACAACACCCCTGACAAGAATGAACAAGTCTTTAAAATTTCAGAACATCTTGAAGATAATTATTGGCCAAAATCTCAAATTATGAAAGTAAAACAGATTGTCCTAAATATAACAACTGTCTGAGGCTCAACTGAACATGGTATTAACAGAAAGACTGCGCACGACATTGCGGTTTTTGAATGCCTAAAGGAGCACAAAAAAAACAATCGAGTAGCTTGTAAACTATATTTAAAATATGAATAATGACCAATATTAAAACCCTTCTTAATCCTCCAAACCATAACATAAAGTCAACCTGTTCTACTTAATAAATCAGACACAATAATTAAGAAAGCCACAGATTTCAACTACACGATTGAATCACGATGTTGTAATATAATGAAATTAACTGATTTCACTGTAGACTAGAGCTTATTTTTTTGGACATCATTACAATTTATCATAATTTACTTCACAGTATTATTCTATTTAGTAACACAAAAATCCTTTGATGATTCACTGAAAATATCATATTAGCCTTGACAAAAATATCCAAATTGTCTTAAATGAAATAACGTGTTTGTAAAAACTTATTTTTTGGCATTTCTATTTTCTTTATACACAAATAGCTAAACTGTATTCGAATTAAAATTTTTATTCTGGAACATTTTACAAATATTCATTAGCACGTATCCAGTTATTTTAAGATATAATGTTAGTAAATAAAATGTTATAACCACATACATAATTATTACTTAGATCCATTCCTTTACCAATTAACTAGTTTTACTCAAATCATCACTTTAACTGTCATTCATACGACACTGGTACACAAAGCCCTTATTTCACGTTTAATTTTGTATTATACCGTTCAATAATTATATTTCATTCAATCATTTCTACTGTAGAATCGTCTTTGTTGTTAACCCTTCTCCTCTTTTGTTTTAATATTAAAACTATGCTACAAAGATGGTGTTAGGCAAACTGGGGAAGTGTATATTTTTCTAGCATTTTAAAACTACATAAATATGGAAGAATTAAAAATACTGTTTCACACAAATAACTTGAAAACTATAATTACACTTTAATATATTAAGCACAGTACAAGCTTTTTTTTGTGTGTTTTTTGTTGTTGTTGCAAAATTTATACAATATTTTGTATTTAAATAATAACATAAATATTGCACGATCCATAATTTAATTAATACTACCTTATGTGCATAATTACTAGCATACATATAATTAACGCATAACATAGGATACAAATAAAACAACTTTGGTAACTTTTGAAGTTATTTTTCTTTCAAAATTTAGGAAGAAACTGCTCAGTATCAATGGCCCACCCCAAGCCAGGAATACTTAATAAACGATATATTTTTATAGACACCCTTTGTTCTTTCTCAAATATTACGAACATATATACAATTATCAAATCGTTTTGTGGCATAAACTTTCTGATGGTTAATAAATAAGCTATATATTACTTTCTATGTGTCTACATATGCAAATACTTAAAATTACCTTATTAAGATTTTAATAAATGTATTCACTTTGGCAGTCAAATGACACTTACGAAAAAATATACGAGTGCTTAACAACATCCGTAAGTAACAATACTTCAACTTGTTTTGATTGCCTTATACTTGATTTGAACAAAATATTCCTAATTCTTCCGCTGAATTGTGATACTCGTAAATACATTGTAATTTATATCAATGTAAATAAAGTCACTGTCATAATATCCTTTTTAAACTTGTACAGTTTTCTTTCAAAGCTCAGACCAAATAATTGGTACACTAGCTTTTCGCAATGCCCCCCAGTGGCACAGCGGCATGTCTGTGGACTTATAACGCTAGAAACCGGATTTCGATACCCGTGGTGGGCAGAGCACATATAGCCTATTGTGTAGCTTTGTGCTTAACTTCAAACAAACAAACTTTTTGCAATACGTGACGCAAATTCAACAAGAACTGGTCGTCGTTTCACGACAAAGTACGGGATGTTTCGATGAAATATTATTACTGTGCATAGTTTAGAGTTTAGACTGAACTCGGCCTAGATTACAGAATCTTAGATGTCGGAAAATGTTTCACTGAGCTTATCATACTGTGATTTACTTCTTATGCGTTTGTTTCTACTCGTTGTCATAACTGCTTAGTGACCTTTAGAAAACTTCTAAAAAACATGAATTATGAAAATTAAAAAACGGCTCAGTAACCATTGGATAAAACCTCTAAAAAACGTACATTATGAAATAAAAATATTTATGCATACAATAAAAAATTGTTTGAAACTTAAGATTAAACGTTATCCCAAATGAATAAAATTTCAGTAATTCATTATGCTAATACAAACATAAACACGATATATACAAACCTCAAAACACATGTCATACATAAAAATATCGTACGACTTTATAAGAATCATTTTACGAATGTGTTATATATACACATATATGTCGTCCTATAAAATTACCAGTGACTGCTGAATAAATTATGACTTACATATAAATTTGTTTATAGAACAGATTTCATAGTACAAATTTTTGGACATTCGCGAATATAAATCTTAGTGAATGAGTCATATCCCAAAATCAAACATATGAACTGCTTGAATTAATTCTTGATTGTAAGATGATTCTTGATATATTTTCTTCTGAATATAATTTCAGGACGAATCAGCTTTAGCAATTAACACAGTAAAAACATCCCTATCAACACATGATACTACATTCAGTCTCGTTGCACACACAATTTTATTTTTATTTTCCTTGCGAAGCACGCCGGTCGCACTCCTTATCTTAACTGGTAAAATACAAAACTTTACCTTGTAAAGTAGAAGCTGACGCTTCGGCCATATTTGTGCTTGCGAGCCTGATTTCATTCCCACGACACATTTAGATGTTGAGTAATCAGTAAAATCGTGTAACAGCTAGCTTGGTATTCCTAATAATTCATACATAATGTGACCAAGCTTCAGTCCTTACGAATGTTCGGGTAAGTTATACTGCAGACGGCTGTAAATTTACAATGATGGTTCTTTCGAGTGCTGATACCTAGCGACACCACGGCTCCTCACTCGGAGCTTCTCCCTCTTTCTCGTTGTGACGGTAGTCATGCCGGTAATATCAGACGTGGAATGACTATGTTCTGCTACGAGCTCCTTGAAATCTATTTCAGTTGTTTTTGTTGTGGTTTTTTCTTACAATCAGATAGTCATTTTTCAACTGTAGATCATTCTAAGCAATTCTTATTTCTTCAAAAGTGCATCATATTAGACCATACATTAGAACACGCCAACGTAGACTCAACGCTTTAGGCCTAATGAAGCTGCCTGGAGTTACGTATGTTCGCCCTTGTCTTTCCTGGTAAACAGTTTGATGTCGGAATTATTTGTGTTCTTTGGTAAATCATTAATACAAAATATTGAAGATATTTTGTAAGTCTAAAATTTCTCTCATTGCGAAACTAAAGCAATACCATAATCTTCTGAAAATTATAAGGTGTAACTTAGACGGCAAGGGAACTGTGTATGTATTCACTAAGCCTAACTTACACCACGTAGAATGTACAGGCAGATGATAACATATGATCCTCCCTGATCATGTATGTCAAGTCATTTATTTAATTTTCTTTCGTAGGCAGTTCAGTTCTAAATTAGGAAGAATTTCATATGCAACAAAGAGGTAAATGATTCTGAAAACAATAAATTGACTGAAATAAATCAGGCTTAACTCAGTCTTAGTAATGCTACTGCTAGATCAATAAGTTCGAGTCGAGACATTCATCAGTAAGTAATATGAGAATACGAAAAACATTGTATAACAATATAATTAGTGACTACGAAGTAAAATCCTGTATACAAACAACCAAGGGCGCGGTGTATATCCAGTCGAAGTATCAAACAAGGATCACCATAAGCACTCCTAGTCACTCTGATGTTTAACACCATACGGTCTAACCTCGTTGCTAATAGCCACAACGGTCGCCCATTGGCTCATGCTGCACGCTAAGTCAGGATGAAATGTCATTTGTCCGAGATCCTTGAGCAGTTTTTCACACTCATATAGTCGTTAGCTGCTTGACAATAAAAGTCACAAAATAAATGACTACTTTATGTGAATTGGTCAACTTAGTAACATATGAAAGGTGCCTTTCTATCGGTACATTAAGTCATAACTGTATATATTTCTCGAGTTCAGTATACCAATAAAAACACGTCATCATTGTCAAAATGATAACTATGCTAATGAACAAACTCACCCGCACGAAAGGATCAGAACTTGGACTTACAAAATGCTGTAAAAAATTAACAGGAAAAATTTGTTTAGGTCGTTCGTCAACGGCAAGTGAAAATTTTCAAACTAACAAAATCAAAACTGGCAGCCAGTCGTTCTCTCCAGCAAACGCCCTTTGTTTGAAACGAGCTTGTGACAAACTTGTTACCCATTTCCTTTTTCCTCGCCCCTCGGAGCGCGGAAAGCATCTCCCACCCACCCTTGGAAGAGGCCAAGAGGCGTCAGTGAGTTTTTTCTCTACCCCACCCCCAACCGCTACGACCAAAGCAAAGGGAATGCTGATATTTGATATATCTGGTGAGATTATGACGAGGGGAACGAAGCTGAAATAAAAAATTACGTAGAATTCAACGAGAACATTTAGACTCAAGGAACTTGTAACGTTTCAAACGTTAAAGAACTGTAGTGATGTTGAAAAAATAATGTAAGTAGAAAACAAAGATCATTCGCCCCCTACCCCCGCCTCCTCCAAAAATATGTTTGGCATGTGAAGTTGTATTTCACTTTCCTATGAGAGTTAACGTTTTCTTATGATGCTATAGAGCTCAGTGTGAAGGTTAACTTAAAGATAACTCAATTATATATTTATAATATCTGGAAAACGCAGTTAAAAAAATTTAAATACAGAGAGATTAGCCACAGAAAAGTAAAACATCATTCAGTTAAAGCTTTAAAAATAGCATTGTCTCTATAAACTTAGGAGGACGGCGCCAGCATAATACCAGCGGAGTAAAGTAATGCATCGCAGAGGTCAAAGGGTAACAGAAACTGGAAAATAAAGAGAGATAAGTAGCCACCTGAGGCCGCCATGCCGGCACTGGCCGCTGTAGCTGACCCTCCTGGCCGGACTGGGCCGTCCTGTCTTTATACGGTGATTCCGGTGTTCTAGCTTCTGACCGTAACGTGGGATATCAACCCAGCTTGATGCTCGAGACTTTGCATCCTCAACTGCATGATTTGTCTCCTACATCACGTGACTCCCTGTTCCCGAGCGGGTTACAAATGGCGGGGCGCTGCTCGTGATCCCGCCAACCAATCACGGCCGACGGCGGTCTATCAGAGAACCGGTCATGGTTCTTCTTTCTGTATATTCACTGTTCACGTGGACATAAGAATAGAGATAGGATGGTATTGGAGATAATCCGATCGTAGCTTGCCTACGTGAACCACGAAATATACAAATATATCTGTGTGTATATAAATAGCCTGCATTTGGAACTGTGTAAAATAAATTCCAATTATTGTGCTATGAGTTGTTAAAACATAGTTAAATAGTTGTTTGGAAGGATGCAGGAAACAAACATTTAATATAGCAACTAACACAGAAAAGCGAAGATTTGTATAAAACATGTTTCACAATATTGTTACTGATACAGGAAAGCGAAAAGTTGACTAAAACATGTTTCACAATGTGATTTCACAAGATAGTAGATTATTGTTCTTCGTACAATAGACTGTACTATGTGTAAATTTTGTATTTGTAAATTAATATGGCAATCTTTGATACAGTTTATGAAACAAATGTAAAGCGGTGAATATTGCCCCATTGTGCTATGTAGTTATACAGTATTTGTTATTTAGCGAATACAGCAACCCTTAATACGCTGAAATATAACATATTTATGGTGAATGTGAATATAAGAAGGATGTGCATATACAAATAAGGTGGTGATTCAGTGCATTTGCGAGCCGTGGCGCCCTCTGACGACATGTGTAACACACATATAATGTTTCACGCGGTGTATTCCCGACCAGTGCAATGCCGCCGGTTAGCTTTATGGCTTAAAAAATTGTCACAGCCTTTTGCAAAGAAAGATGTTCGTAAAGCAAGATTATAAGCGATATATGAGTCTAAGGCCATACACTTATTCTGAGAAAGGAACCCTACAATGTTTTACATAGAAATAGAAAATTGAGAGCGATGTAGTCCAAAACATACTACAAAGCAATCAAAAGTAATGCCTTCACTCATAAACTGAAAGCCTTCAGATCCATAACCAAAAACATTGCAATCAAGCTGGTACAGGTAACAATTTGATAAACAGGGGTACGAAGCTTATGAAACCAAAAACTCGCAAGTTTCGGGTCACATTTCGTAATCAACGGCTGTTTTAATGACATAAATGGCTGAAGACACAGAAATCATAAAAACGCCGTCTGTGTAGTCTATCAGTGCAGTTCTAATAAACTTGTATGTTACTGATTTATTTCAACGTGATGATTGAAAGATAGCGACAACGTATAGTGGAGTAAATAATGTTAAAAAGTTGTCTATGATTGACTTTACACTCCTGGTCCTTGGCCGGAGCTTGTTACAATTGAAATGGTAGTGTCAAGCGCAATCATGACCATGAGACTGAGCGCTATCGACCATGGACGAAGTAGTTCCAAGGGAAGGAGGGACCTGGGATATCGTACTTAGAATGTGCGATTAGTCCCTTGTCACATTGATTAGACGTTCATAATTATCACAGCAGCTAAAAGCAAATATTGAGTTGTGCTACGCAGTTATATAGTAGACATTCTTTAGCGAACGTAGTTAGTTATATAGTAGACGTTCTTTAGTGAACACAAAAGTTCATTGATAATGTACAACTGTACTACGTGTTGGAACAGCAAGTATTAAAATAGGCGATGTTCGTAAATACAGTAAAATATGTTTCTTGATCATAGCAGACCGCAATGCATTGTACGAACTCAGTGAGTGAACAGAGTACACTGTGATACTGTACTACCTATTGGGCGAGTTGTTATTCATTGATACTATGTTACATAAATGTGATATTAGATAGTAAGTATCAGCGTAGAATGATAGACATTTGATAGTGAACGCGACAGTTTAATACACTGCACAACAGGTATATTAAATATTGAGCTTGACACAATTCTCCAGACGTACATCAAAGAAAAGAGTAAACTGTGATATATATACTTAGTAATTAGATATTGGGTTGCGACAACCATAAAAGTTACACTATGCCTGTAAACACCAATAAACCACGCGCATTCAGCTCATTTGATTTAATTTTTTTTGATGATTGATCTTGATTATCGTATAAGACAGAAGGCATTTGATAGTGAACATAGTAGATTGTGGTATGCTGCAGGATAGTAGACATTTTATAAAGGATCCATTACGCTGTATTATCTTGTAAAACAGAAGACATTTGATAGTGAACATAGTAGATTGTGGTATGCTGCAGGATAGTAGACATTTTATAAAGGATCCATTACGCTGTATTATCTTGTAAAACAGAAGACATTTGATAGTGAACACAGTAGATTGTGGTATGCTGCAGGATAGTAGACATTTTATAAAGGATCCATTACGCTGTATTATCTTGTAAAACAGAAGACATTTGATAGTGAACACAGTAGAGGTCATTAAGCAAGTAAAATTACTATAATGATTGTTTTTTAAAATGGTTCTTTTGGGATATTGTTTTGGTAAATCGGTTTCATTACCTCTCTCAACGTAAGTTGTCCCCCAGGTAAATTATATTGGTTTTTGTCAGAAAGTAAACAGTTAATAGGCTGACCCAGCAATAAAATAATTAATAGGCTGACCCAACAATAAAATAATTAATAGGCTGACCCAACAATAAAACAATTAATAGGCTTACCCAGCAATAAAATAATTAATAGCCTGACCCAACAATAAAATAATAGGCTGACCCAACAATAAAACAATTAATAGGCTTACCCAGCAATAAAATAATTAATAGGCTGACCCAGCAATGAAATAATTAATAGGCTGACCCAACAATAAATAATTAATAGGCTGACCCAACAATAAAACAATTAATAGGCTGACCCAGCAATAAAATAATTAATAGGCTGACCCAGCAATGAAATAAATAATAGGCTGACCCAGCAATAAGACAATTAATAGGCTGATCCAGCAATAAAATAGTTAATAGGCTGACCCAGCAATAAAATAATTAATAGGCTGACCCAACAATAAGACAATTACTAGGCTGACCCAACAATAAGACAATTAATAGGCTGACCCAGCAATAAAATAGTTAATAGGATGACCCAGCAATGAAATAAATTAATAGGCTGACCCAGCAATAAGACAATTAATAGGCTGGGTCAGCCTATTAACTATTTCATTGCTGGGTCAGGGTCAGCCTATTAACTATTTTATTGCAGCAATAAATCAATGCTTTACAGCATTCTCATTCCATTTTCGTTACCAGAAATTATTCTTGACTTAAATAATCAATGATTTTCACTGGTACTAAAATGGTTAGATTTTTTTTAAATTCTAATGATTTTTTTTCACTGTCAGTTGTTTTGAGAAAATAATATGCAATATAGGAATGGTTTAATAATGTTTAATAATTGTTTACATTAACGCTTTTCCTTTCAGCAACGACTTGAAAGAAATAAAATAACATAAAAACCTTGCTATAAACTACAATAAATTAGTAATCAGTGGATCTTCGAAATCTGAACGTGTGAACTTGGACGTTTTTGATAATGTTATTTCTTATATAATCATCTGGCATAACTGCATTCGTTGATGATCCGATAAGAAAATTAACAGATGAATAATTTTCATTAACCACTTCACAAATAAAGGGGTCTTTTGGAAACTATAAAAATAGTGGATTGGCTATTAACTAACTGCAACAGAAACGTGATGACTGTGCTTTAGAGATGTTTTCATTACTTTTCAATAACATATGGATGCAAGTAATATCCTTACCAAAATTGACCCAAAAATAACCAGTTACACTTATGTTTCTTTAATAATCATTTTGTTATTTTTTGGCGCTAGTAAAACTAGCTGAAAGAAGATAATTAAAATAACCAATCGTCTTAGATGTTACTAGAAAAGGTGATTGAAAACTAATGTTTAAAACGATTAGTTAACATTTTTTTCTGTTAACCATATTATCAGAAGTTCTTGTGGCAAATAAAATAATCAATAAATTGCTCTAATAGCCAAACGATTAATCATCAACTTTCTGTTCTTTAATCCCTTCTCAATCAGGAGTTTTCTTAGAAGTAAGTAGTGTCGTCAAACAATGTTTTGGACACAACATGATTACAGATGTTAAACGTAGTATATAAAAATAATTATTTATGCTAATATAGTGAGGTGATGCCGTAAGCCTTCATTGTTTTCTGAAGAAGGAAAATAATCGCACTAAGAGCATTTTAATACATCAACGGGCTCCAAAACCACATGGAAATCAGGATCATCATTAAAGTGAAAGCTGTGGTTATGAAAAAGAATATTCTGATCCAAAAACCCATTTCAGTGAACCTGTGCATAATTTCTGGCATCATTAAAAAAATAATAAACAAGGATTCGAAGTTCACAAAGGCTCACAAGTCAGCGATTCACAAACTTCCAGCCATACCTCGAAAAACCGGCTATGTTCTCAAGAAAGATGTCTAAAAAACTGGGATCCAGATACCTGTCAAATTCCCAATCACCTCGAACGTACTTGTGTACCATTGGTTTGCTAAAACGAACTACCACGTACAGTGAGGGATCTGTAAAAAGTTTTTAAGTTGAGCCCGCTATGAATGGGCTTAGCGTCCTTCACAAAAATTGTTGCAATGGTAATTGCAGCGTTGGTCACTATTCCATAGTCATCAGATTTGGAATAATTGGGATTTTAGGGGGACGTGTTCTTATAAAATGTGAATAAACCTAAATAGTCTTGGTCATTCTGTTTTAATCATTCCTACCTGGCGGTCTCGTGGTAACTAAAAGAATATCCTTGGGCCTTTTATTTTGCACCCCTGAACAGTCAGAAGTTTTCCTCTAAACAAGTAATATTACCTACGAACTGCTCTTCTCTGATAATGATACTTTTTGTAGTTTTTTTTCCTTCAACTTTTTTTTCTTTCAGAAGCTGTCCTAGAAGCAAACAGTGTCAAAAATAAATTAATAACTGTAGATTAGCCTGGAACCTTTTGTTCTTCTACTCTGGAAAACTTTACTTATTATTCAAACAGATTATTCTTACAGGTATTATGATTTCTTAATGGCATCCAGGTGTTACTATTATCCCTTCTTCTCTAGTTATCAAAACAATGAATTCAACTTGTGTTAACTTCTTGAGCTTAACCTGACATATTCTATTCGCCTTTTGATCTACACTGGTGTTTGCTTTTCCAGTTTTAAATATATTACTTGTCAAAAGAATGTTAGGTACTCGTTAAGTGTTTATGCTCAAATTAAACATAGGACAGAATAAGTTTAAATTTATCACATGAATCCTTTAGAAGATATTACTTTCTATATTGCCAATTGTCACATCAGTCCTTCTGGATATTTTACTTTCCTTACAAAGCACAGAGTAAATCTGTCACAGGAATCCTCCTGGATATTTGACTTTCCTTACAAAGCACAGAGTAAATCTGTCACAGGAATCCTTTGGAAATCTTACTTTCTTTACAAAGCACAGACTAAATCTGTCACAGTAATCCTTTGGAAATCTTACTTTCCTTACAAAGCACAAACTAAATCTGTCACAGTAATCCTTTGAAAATCTTACTTTCTGGAGCAAAAGGATCAACATGACAAAACAATTACATAAATAAAGAGCTTGCTGGACATCTATTTAGGGTTGCTTTTTGCGCTAGAGTCTAAATCAATACACGTGTAAGACGATAATCTTGATTGGATAAAATATAGTAAATGATTACATATGTGTGAGTTAACAGTTACGATAAGAATGGTTATATGACTACGTTCTTCCTTCTGATGTATTTTGTTGATATGGAAATGACATTGTCTCAGAATAATCAAAGGATTTTATACAAAAAATCAAGATGAAGTAAAAACAAAGCTAATGGAATTTTTATAAAACATATTTTTATAAACTGATAGAAATAATTCAATTGCTCTCAAAAATACACAAAAAAGCGCAGTCGGTATTAGAAAATTTCTTATTACAGCCAAAATGTCTTCAGCGTTCTTGTTTTACACTATATGTTATTATGTCAAAGGTCTTGTCGAGGAAGATCCTCGTGTATCCAACGAGGACAAAAAGCAAATTTTCAAGCATCTTAAGCCTTGTGTAATAGAATGTTAAATGCGCGGGTCAAGAATCTTAAGCCTTATGTAATAAAATGTTAAATGCGCGGGTCAAGAATCTTAAGCCTTATGTTATAAAATGTTAAATGTGCGGGTCAAGCATCTTAAGCCTTATGCAATAGAATGTTAAATGCGCGGGTCAAGCATCTTAAGCCTTATGTAATAGAATGTTAAATGCGCGGGTCAAGCAGCTTAGGCCTTATGTAATAAAATGTTAAATGCGCGGGTCAAGCATCTTAAGCCTTATGTAACAGAATGTTAAATGCGCGGGTTTATTTTCTTTTGCTACGTCTGGTCCAACCCATGGTTACCGTAAATGTATAAATACTGTTAATCTTATGGAAAGCTAAAATGTTAGATAGGTTTAATATTCCACAGACAAGTGATTACATTTTTATTCAGATCTTATACCAACTGAAATTAAAGGAATTATATCATTAGAAATGTAAACATTCATTTTTGAAATAAAACATGTTTTGTCGCTTAATCAAGTTCTTTATACACGTGGAATTCCGATTACGCTTCACGTTACAATAACCCAGATTTTAGTGTAAGCAAAAATAGCAGGAAGGCTGGCGTGGCTAGGTGGTTCGTGTGCCAGATTATGAATCCGAAAGTGAAAGTCTACGGTTCGCGTCCCTCACATTTGTACCATGAATGTTTTGTAAGATTGACGGCCAGATCCCACCATTCAAGTAATAGTAGCGCAGAGTTGACAATGCGTACTGTTGACTACCAGTTCAAAATTAGAGACAGTTTGCGCACGTAGTCCTTGTGTAGCTTTGCGTGAACATCAGAAACCAACAAAAATGGCCAAAACGTGTTACATGGTGGGATAATGATAATATTAAGAAAAATCAATTATACACTTATATTTGAGTTCATGTTAAGATATTTGATTGTTATAAACAATTATTTTGATCAAAAAATTTCAACAATTGTTCATTTGAGTTACAAGAACAAGAAACAATATTACATGCAATGTCATGAATTAAACGAAAGTAACAATCTTCATGTCGAAACATACGGGTTGACAAATGTTGTAATTCTAGACACCGGAAATGGCATTACTTTGTGCTGCCCTCTAATGGCAAATGAAACAGGAAATGGGATTAGGTGCTGCCATCTGGTGTTCAGAGAAAAATAAATTGCTGCGTTTAACTTCATAATCTTCTTTAATTTCTATTTACCCAGTTGAAAAATCTATGTCATGGAGTTATTAAAAGAACAAGCAGTCATGTGCATAGCTTACTCTTCATTTGTAGCCGGTTCTTGTTCAAAATATTGTGCTACTCAGTTCAATAAGAAATACACATTGCAATGCTCATGTAACTATTTCCAGTATAAGTTGTTGTTGTTGTTTTTGTTTATGACAAAGCAATTGAGGCTATCGTATCCTAACTTTGAACTCTCGACCAGACAGAATACAGAAGCTGCCGACAACTCTTGTGCTACTCCTTACCAACGAAATATGAATTGTTGTAGCATTATAACGTCCTCACGGCTGAAAGGGGCGGGTATGTTAGACATAGGGTTTCGATTCCGAAATTCGCAGATTGCGAATTGATTATTAAGCGTTATATATGATTTTTAAAAAAGAACAAAATTGTGAATTCCTACCACAACGCTATTTATTCCGTTCCATCACTTAGCGTAACATTACTTAACCTCACTCTCTTACCCTGAAATTTAACCTTTAAGCAATTTAGAAGTTTAACACAAAAAGAAGAAAGATTTAGATTATTTATATATATATATACAAAGCCTTCTTCTTTCACTTTGAAAATATATATTTTCGCATGTTTTAGTTTACAATTTCTAAACGTTTCATACGAAAACCAAGAAAGTAAAAAAGAAAACGGCGATTTTTTTGAAATCTTGAGACAGAAACAAAAGATTGGGTCAAATTCGAAACTATATACAGGTTCATTCCAAATCTTTCCTTCGCATTTTGTAAGAAGACTCAAAAGTTGTTTGATGTTTACTTTTTTAAATTATAAAAGCGTTAAAAATTTCCTGGGATTTTGATATATATATATATATATTCTGCTTTGGAGAAAAAAAGTCAGTTTTAATACTATATTTTTCAAGTAAAAAACTGCTCTAAAGAAACCACCTCACAATAACAAATGGCTCATGCGTTATTTTAGCTTTAATACTTGAATAAAGACAACAAAACCAAGTAAAACTTTGTTGTTTTTTGAAGTAACGATTATTTTTAGAAAAATGCAAGTAAACAAGATGTCGTTGTCCTTTTTGTACAAACACCATTTCTTACAATCCATTTGAAATATAGCATCTTAACGGTGAGCTGTGTGAAAGGCAGTCGACAACAACATTGTGCTGGTAGCAAAATTAAAAAGCCACACCATTGTTGGTCAGAAAATTCAATCCCTACATATTCGTTAAAGTATATTAGAAATCTAATTTTTTAGGATTTTTTGTTCATTCTTTCAGAATGAGGAACGGACTTACCAACACCTCACAGTCAACGTACGTGCCAGAGAAGAAAATGACCCCCTAAGGTACTCAGTTCTGAGATCAACTCTTTACAGAAGTTTCAGACGTGATTAGCCTTCACCATTTCCAACTGTGAATTGCCATGTTAAACTAGTTACTCGGAAGTAATGTGGTACCAGTTATTTTTTTTTCTTTTTAATTAATATTCACTGGGTTAAAATTCTATTATAAGAATTTCTCTTGTAATATAATAAATGCTTGCAGTACAGATCCAATGAAAAGTTTCATCAAACAGTCATAACAGAGATCTTATATTCTCTGTCATCTCTACCATCCTTTCAAAGCACCTGTTCAACAGGAATTGTAAACAAAAAAATATGATTGATTACTTCTTTAACCTTTGATGGAAAAAAAAGAAGGGAGGAGGAAATTCCATTTAATGGCTAAATAAGGATACTTGCATTACGAAATTGTGTTTAACTTTTCGGTTTCAAATAGCCGCGTCATTTCCTCTCTACATCTTAGTGCGCTAATGTGTCACTAGGATATCAGCATTTATAAATTTGTTTATTGGACATGTCACAACAATAGATAACTGAAACGTTTGTCATTAGAAAAGCCAAAAAGAATAAAAATATCAAAATTCGAGGATAATTCACTACAATTCGAAAACACGTTTTTACCACAGAATTTTTAAAAGTTTAACAGAGTTTATTCGTACCACTATAGTAGGTCTTCTATAGTACATTTCAAACTTTTAACATATTTACAAAAATTCACAACAATAATACGTCATATTACTCAGAGACACAATCAATAGGTAATATGGTAAGTGTAAATATCACTGTCTAAAGGATCAATTAACAGAAATTAAAATAAAAACTGCTGCAGCTTCTAGATTAACGTTAACTGGTTTGTTTGTTTGTTTTCTGAATTTCGTGCAAAGCTACACGAGGGCTATCTGCGCTAGCCGTCCCTAATTTAGCAGTGTAAGACTAGAGGGAAGGCAGCTAGTCATCACCACCCACCGCCAACTCTTGGGCTACTTTTTTTACCAACGAATAGTGGGATTGACCGTCACATTATAACGCCCCCACGGTTGAAAGGGAAAGATTGAAAGGGGATTCGAATCCGCGACCCGCAGATTGCGAGTCCAGTTCCCTGGCCATGCCGGGCCACGTTAACTGGATAAAGAAAGATAATCTTGTCTAATACGTCTGCTTACGAGTATTTACTGAATATTACATTTTAGAATTATTACTTAATCATACTAATAGGGGTATTGGATTTATATTAAGTATGGAATATTAAGTTTGCTGTAAAATGCAAAAACACTCTCAGTTCATCTAAAATTATAGTTAATATTATTACTTTTACACGATCACACTGATAACTAAGATTTTAACCAATTACATTGTTAAATACTTTACTGCAGAAACGTGTTAATATCATTAAAGAAACAGTCTGAACTAATATTAAAACAAAAATAATTATAACTACTATTTTTGCAAAAAAAAAAAATAATATCTTAACGTATATCATTACAAAAATATATTGTTCAGTAAAATTAATAATACAGTCGTGTGTTATAACGCAATAGTAGATCACCATATCGTTAATTAATAATACATTACATTCATTGCAGTAGTGATAAACATTCTGTAGTATATTC
The DNA here is from genome assembly GCF_000517525.1 of Limulus polyphemus. Lineage (NCBI taxonomy): Eukaryota > Metazoa > Arthropoda > Merostomata > Xiphosura > Limulidae > Limulus > Limulus polyphemus. The sequence continues at coordinate 86,152 of NW_013668403.1, read as the reverse complement.
GTTCAAATTCGTTCTTCAAAAAAGAAATTCAGTTTTGTGTACAGAATTACAATTTCTAGAAATAATAGTATTATACATTAAATTCGCTGTATAAAAATAAAGATGTGAAATATTAATTTCTGTTAATACAAGTTCGACTCGACGAGCATCCTCTGACTACCTAATTCACATCCATCACTTGCTTAATGAAAGAATTACATACTTCAGTGACTTATTCTTTTCATTCATAAGTAACACATCACGCACACGCCCCCTTGCGTGAAAATATTCATTACGGAAAACCTCAAGGACGTTTTTTTATTCAACTAAGAAAAGTTGGTGTGAGTACTATCAGGACGTGTAACTATCATGAGGTCATGATTACGTACATATGTTTCCAGATATTGCCCCTACGCGCGAAATTTTATACTTTTGCATTATGAGTTCTATATTCGTATCTTCTTTACGTTTGCCCTAGTTTCTTAATTTAAGAACAGTTTTGGAGAATCATTAAGTATTTATCATTTTCTGTTGTGGTAATTAAGTGGGATTTTTCAAGAGTGTTTTTTTTTCTTTCAAAAGTACAAAATCTAAGAGGTATGAAATATATACAATCGTTTAAAATAATAAACTATAGATTTTGGAAATTTTAATCTGCCAATCACTTCTGATGTCCCAGAAATCTTTAAGAACATTTACAAACTCAACTTTTATGCATGAAAGGATAACTTAAAACTCGTGATTACCTTTAGCTTTTCTGCTGTCGTAGACACAGATCATGCTTCGATCAGGAAATATTTATATTCGATAGAAGAAGCTAAAACTCGTGATTACCTCTACCTTTTCTGCTGTCGTAGACACAGATCATGCTTCGATCAGGAAATATTTATATTCGATAGAAGAAGCTAAAACTCGTGATTACCTCTACCTTTTCTGCTGTCGTAGACACAGATCATGCTTCAGTCAGGAAATATCTATATTCGATAGAAGAAGCTAAAACTCG
>NW_013668403.1:76213-84364 GCF_000517525.1 Limulus polyphemus | reverse complement strand
ACTTAACCATTTCTACTTAAACCTTGTATAAATTAACGAAATAGTAATCAACAATACTTAACCATTTCTACTTAAACCTTGTATAAATTAACAAAATAGTAATCAACAATACTTAACCATTTCTACTTAAACCTTGTATAAATTAACGAAATAGTAATCAACAACACGTGATTACCTCTACCTTTTCTGCTGTCGCAGACACAGATCATGCTTCAATCAGGAAATATTTATATTCGATAGAAGCTTTATCTTTATAGTAATTTTGAATTTATTAAATCACTAATGAGTAAATGCATATGCAGATTTTTGAAAATGCAAGATATTGTCAATCACCTCGATGTTTTAATGAACATTAAATAGAAAGTGTAGCTTCTGTAATAATACATTTTATCGAATTCAGAGAACCACTAGAAATTACTAAATTTGTTTGTTCTTTGTTTTAGCGGAAAGCCACACAATGGGCTATCTGAGCTTTATCCATCGCGGGGAATAGAACTTCGGATTGTAGCGTTGTAAGCCTGAAAACTTTACAGCTGTACCTAACAACCACTGACTAAGTGATTCTCTTTAAGTAAAATCCCCCCTCCCCGGTTAATTGTATATTGAGTTGATTTTTCAACACACAAACATCAAAAACGCGAATATTAAATAAAAAGTTTAGCTTGGAGCAATTTGCTACATAATTACAATGGTATATCCCGAATAATGTCAACTTTTGATTTCGGTACGGAAGAAAGAAAGAAATAAGCAAAGCTTGGCACTCACCAGTTTTATTACTAATTAAGCTAGGTCGTAGGGCAACCTCATAAGTACTTCTCTAGGAATACTTTATAACTATTACCGTTACTGCTTTCTACGTAATTCCTCAGGTAATTTCGTCGAAATGGCACAAGATGCTGTGAACTGTCGGTTTTAACAAAGCCCCAAAATAAAAGGTTGGCCTCCGGAGGCTGTAGATTAGTTGACCCCAATAGTTTAACTCTCAGCGCCAGCCTTAGGCGTGGTTTTGGCGGTGCAGCTCACGAGGTGACTATAATAACATCAATGTACACTAAAAAGCCTAAGACAGATAGAGGAGCCGACATGGACAGGTTTTTCTGGCCAAGAAGAGCAACGAATATCTTTTTGGAAATTAAAGTCACAAGCTTTAGTGAGTGGCTGTTAGGGCTAATGTGGTCTGTCTACTTTGAGCACATTGCGTGGGTAATTTTATTAGCCTTGTAATAAATCGACTGCGGGAAGAGGGAAGACTCCAAACACAACAAATATCTAGAAGAGGGACACGAAGCCGAATTATTTCGTAAGACGAAACATGAGGACTAAGTCACCTAGAACTCTTCCTTTTGTGAACGCATTCAACTGTGAATCTTTCAACATGAAGGCATCAATTTAGATTATTCTCTAAGAATTCTTCTAAATACATAAGAGTTTTATAATAAGCCATAAAGATGTACATGGAGATCCCAACGGTGATTAGTGGGATTAATTACTATACTAATGGTATTTTTAAACAGTTTTGTTGTTGGTGTTTTATTAGCGCAGAACTACACAATGAGCTATTTATGCTCTGTTTGGGAATCGAACCTCGGGTTTTAGTATTGTAAGTCCATAAAGTTACCGTTGAACAACCCGGGGACAATATTTCTTGTGTGGTTCATATGTTATTAGGGTTCCTATAACCAAGAGAATCATGAAATCATAAGAATTTTGTGCATAAATTATTTATGAAAATGTTTAAAAGGCCGGTGGGATCCATATCCCCATTGATTAACATGTAATATATTATGTAACAAAATATTATTGTCTGTGGGTTTATTTGGTTTGCTCAAAAGATAAAAATGGGCACGTAGTTTCAATAAATTGGTTTCAATATTATATCCTGATCTAGTTTCAATAACTTGGTTTCAACATTATATCCTGATGTAGTTTTAATAAATGAGTTTCAATATTATATCCTGATGTAGTTTCAATAAATCGGTTTCAATATTATATCCTGATGTAGTTTTAATAAATCGGTTTCAGTATTATATCCTGATGTAGTTTTAATAAATCGGTTTCAATATTATATCCTGATGTAGTTTTAATAAATCGGTTTCAATATTATATCCTGGTGTAGTTTCAATAAATCGGTTTCAATATTATATCCTGATGTAGTTTTAATAAATGGGTTTCAATATTATATCCTGATCTAGTTTCAATATTATATCCTGATGTAGTTTTAATAAATCAGTTTCAGTATTATATCCTGATGTAGTTTTAATAAATCGGTATCAGTATTATATCCTGATCTAGTTTCAATATTATATCCTGATGTAGTTTTAATAAATCAGTTTCAGTATTATATCCTGATGTAGTTTTAATAAATCGGTATCAGTATTATATCCTGATATAGTTTTAATAAATCGGTTTCAGTATTATAACCTGAAAGGCTGGAGGTTACATTGTAACATGAATAATTTAAACTATTTATACAGCTATTTTCCTGTAATAACTATTTATAAAGCTATTTTCCTGTAATAACTATTTATAAAGCTATTTTCCTGTAATAACTTTCGTTCTAAAGTGATTATGTTTTATATTTGAACTGTAATACACTTATGTTAATCTAGCTTACCAAAATATAAATCACACAATTATTGAATGACCTCTTTTTTTCTTTAAGATCTTTTTTTTTATGTTTGAGAATTTCCTCATTTTCGTGACTAAGAGGTGGTTGAAAACACGGTAGGGGTAGCTGAGAGGGGAGTGGGCAGGTGGTTAAGGCTCGCTTTTATGTCAGGTCAACTTTGTAACGCCAAGCGGGCGACCAGAGCTCAAGAGAAAGCAAAAAAAAAAAACCGTGGTCACAGAAAAATGTCCATTCTCACCCCTGTCCCTCAAGAAAAAAATTCCTCCCCCATTCTTTCCCTACTTCCTTAGAAAATAACCCCAAGCCCAGGACTCAAAGAGCCGGATAACGTGGCTGCTTAGGCTGACCAACTTCTGTACTCAGTGATTTACGGCTATGGAACACAGGAAATGGACACTGGTCAGGCAAGGGCTTTAGACAACATCATCAGTTTGGGAACTAGTAAAAAGGCTAGTTCCCATCCTTTAACTTGGAGTATACACACTTAATTCTACGTAACCCACATTATAGAAAAGGCTAGAATAAGTATCTAAATACTTAATTACTGAAATTATAATAATTTTAGTTGTACGTATCACAAATATATAGATGAGGCTGGTCTGACATGACTATAAAGTCAGTTTTAAAACATTCTCGACATAGTAACAACATTCTCCATTCACGATTTAACAACATGTATTAAGTATAAAAAAATCGAACAAAATTCCAGATAAAAAGTTAGTTGTTAACCGCACAAAGAGCGAGATACACTCGACACGTTTATTTGAAAACATAAATAGACAAAATAATAGTGTAAAATTCGCAATTCCACTGGTTACATAGTTTGTCCTATATCAATCGTTTACTCTTAAATGTCATCATTAGCGATTCGTCAAAATATTGACAGTTATATTGAATAGCAGAACATAATTATAACAATGACAGAATGTACTTCTATTTTTAGGCTAATGCACTAATGTTATGTGAACTTATTTTCAGTTTCGTCACGTCACATGTGTGTAACGCTTATATCAACACTTTTAAACAGAGAACAGTGTTAACATGTTAGTGGCGACACTGACGATGGATTTCTACAAACATCCATGTGTCTCTTCAAATAGCTGGACTTAATTATATCTATCTTTCAGTCCTCTCGTCTGTTGTGTAACAACCAACATACGTGTATCATGAAAAAACAAAAGAAAAAAACGTAACTTTCGTATCCCTGAGAATGATTTATGCAATGTACAAAAGGTTTGTTTAAAATTGTGTATGTCAGCTTTTCCCTTAAATACCAAAGTGATTCATGTCAAAGTAGTGCAGGTATTTTTTATCTTAGTTTAAAACAATCATATATATTAACACTTATCTTAGTTTAAAACAATCATATATATTAACACTTATCTTAGTTTAAAACAATCATATATATTAACACTTATCTTAGTTTAAAACAATCATATATATTAACACTTATCTTAGTTTAAAACAATCATATATATTAACACTTATCTTAGTTTAAAACAATCATATATATTAACGTTTATCTTAGTTTAAAACGATCATATATATATATTAACGTTTGTCTTAGTTTAAAACAATCATATATATTAACGTTTATCTTAGTTTAAAACAATCATATATATTAACGTTTATCTTAGTTTAAAACAAGCATATATATTAACGTTTATCTTAGTTTAAAACAATCATATATATTAACGCTTATCTCCTTAGTTTAAAACAAACATATATATTAACGTCTTGAATTCAGTGAAAATTAACGTTTCAGTTTAAAACTGTCCTAAATATTGTCGCTATACGCATTTCCCCCCTTTTTTTTTAAAGAAATGATAATCCTATTGTCACACCAGTTGACTTTATTTAATAAGTGGCAAATTTCACACATTGATAGTCCGATGGTGTTTGTTAATTTTCACACATGACCAAATTAAGCAGCTTGGCACCATCAGCCATATATGTCTGACATCCCTAAAGTGTTCAAGGAAATTAACATCTTTTAAACCGAACTAGCTCAACAACACAGATAGTCTGTTGCAAAACTACTGATTATCTATCATGTACTTCCAACCACGGGAGTTTTTCTTAGGGTCACCATGGCAACCGATCTGAACCTTGTTGTTAGATCAGGGAGAACTCGCATAAATATATTATCTTTTTATTCTAGATTAGATAGGATTTACCTTGATGTGCGAATGATAGTCGAACCGTATCCTTGACGATCTATACCTAGCGCTGTACGTAATCAATCGCCCTGATTTTATTGCGGCTCCACATCTGGTTGCAGTAAAGCTTTCTATTAAGTAATAATAATACAAAGAATACGCAACATAAAATGAACCAAGAACCTATAGAAAGCGCTTATTCGTTTTTTTTTACAACACTACAAATATTCTTAAAATATTTCTATCTAGAGAAACATGCCCCTTTACGAGAATAAAAACTTCAGTATTGTTTTCCAGCTGGCATGACATAGAATTGGAGAGATGCGCGCTTCTGAATTATCAGTATCACTTAGTTTATTTACAAAAATAGCGACTACTGTTTCCAAAACTAATAAGATTCGACAGTCAGTTGACTAATTAGTGCTCCAAACCCTCACGTTGTTACATTATAGCAGAACAAATAAACATTTGAGAAAAGGACAGATTTACCAGTAAAACCAAACTAACAATACGACTACTAAATCTTTTAAAAATAATAAAAAAACTGATATGTTAAAAACAACATTAGTAAATGCTACTTATCCGTACTAGTAAAACAGATCTCACATATGATGTGTTCTGTTCACTCCTGTGTGGTTCCTATGTAGGACAGGACATCACCAGTAAAACAGATCTCACATATGATGTGTTCTGTTCACTCCTGTGTTGTTCCTGTGTAGGACAGTACATCACCAGAAAAACAGATCTCACATATCGTGTATTCTGTTCACTTTTGTGTGTGTTGGTAGGGCTTTTTTTCTATGCGTCTAGCTAATCCTTTGATAGTTCCGTGTTCTTGTTTTTGTTAGGGAGTGCAAAACACCAAATACAGTTTCATTTAACTGCACAGTACAATTAAATACATTGTACTACAGTGCTCTAAGAGGTAGAGTTAGCGTCAGATACGGAACTTTATGTAGTTCCTAATTGTCCTGTCAAATACAGATGTATATTCCTTACTTTTGTGTTAGACATAAAATATGCTCCTAAAATTGAAGAAACAATGAAATAAAAACATATACCTCTTGAGCATTTCTCGACAGTGAATGGAATAAACCGGTGAAGTTGAGAAAATTAATGAGACGTTTAAGATATATATATTATCTGACATTTGTTAACTGATCCTCCCACTGTCGGAGTCCTATTCGAACAGATCCAGCTACCGAAACTACCCTTCAAACAGGACTTTATCTCGATGAAGCAAATATTTAAAAACCTTTCATTTTATCTCTTTTTCTTTTTTGTTTACATAGCTGCTAATCTACCTCAACCACATTCAAACCTTTCCCGGTTTTTACTGACACAAACGTTCTATTAGCAATTGTAAGCTACGATACTTCTTTTTGTAATAAGTGTTATCCTTTAGTCTTTGAATTAATAATCAGAAAGTCTGAAAACAGAAAATTTTAAATAAACGGTGGGGTTTTATTTATTAAAAAGTTAAAGATTCCGGAAACGTTTCAGAAATCTATCTGTCTATTGACATATTTTTATAATAGTATATATATATTTTACAGAATATACTTATTCTTCTCGATCTACACTGAAAACAACCAGAATTCACTCTGTCTGTTCAAATTTAGTACAATTAAGCAGATCTGGTAAAACAAATTAAAAAATATATATTAGAATTTAACGTACATCTTATAATAGTCTTTTATGCCCATAGCTAAATATGTAAAGTTTAAACTAATCTTCTTTTTTTTAACAGGAAAAAGTTGTGTTTCTTTATGTAAGACAATAAACAGACTGGCGACCTTTATTCTGCATATTTGACACATCTTTCTTTCAAAGCTACAGATCACAGTTTCATCGATTTGGCACCGTGTGAGCTGATTTCACATAGTTTATGCTATACGTGTTATCTATCAACCATAAAAGTTCAACATCAAAATGGCGACTGTACAAGTAAATCTGTCGAAGCAACCTATCTCCATGTCTCTGTTGGTAGTAGTTCTTGTATTCCAAAGATCGATTTTACTGAACTAAAGTAAATATTTCGATTCTATTTTCGCTCTAACCTCGGGCCTCAAATCTTCGTTTTGGCATGCACGGAAGATAAGACTTGTTCATTGGAAGAGAATTGTAAGGCGGAGCCTTGCCAGGCAACCAAGAACTACGTGCAAAAACTGTGGCCCGCGGCACATTACAAGACAAGATAACTAAAGATACAGAGAACAAACATGTTGTTCTCAAGGCGGTACATTCCTTTTTAAGAGCTCTGGTGGTAAACAGGAGAATTAGGCAGTATAAATTCTGCCATTCTGAATTATTCTAGTCGCTTGAAATAACAGTTAACATAAAATAAATCAAATCCTTATACCTCAATTGTATGTTGGATAAATTATCATTTTGGTTGAAATAACTTTAATAAATTGAGCTGTTATTATATCTTGTATGAACCAGAGATTTGCGTTTTACAAAAGCATACAAATACAGAATCAATACTATAAAATTTCTGATTAAATACTAACTTATTTGTAATTCTAACAGCAGAAACAGTACTATAAAAATTTCTAGTAACATACTTATTTGTAGTTCTGACAAATCCAGCTTTGTGTATAACTTTCAAAGCAATCATATCATCCAAGAATTTCTAATTTAATCCGCTAGGCTTTATACATTTTGAGGATCCAACATATTCTTATTTTAATAAACTGTTAACTCTCCCAACTCACGTTTCTTTGTTCATCAATATCTCAACAACCGCTAACTTCCTCAGACGGAAATGAGGCGATGATTGGTTATCATAATTAACAATAACTTGTTTTTCTAGCAGTAAAAGGATGTTACAAATTCCAAAGGTTTAAGTATTAAAATGGTGACCAATTATTCTACTTTTGTAATATTAAAAACCGTCAACATAAATCATACTGTTTTAGCTTCTTCTATCGAATATAAATATTTCCTGATTGAAGCAAGATCTGTGTCTACGACGGCAGAAAAGCTAGAGGTAATCACGAGTTTTAGCTTCTTCTATCGAATATAAATATTTCCTGATTGAAGCAAGATCTGTGTCTACGACAGCAGAAAAGCTAAAGGTAATCATGTGTTTTAGCTTCTTCTATCGAATATAAATATTTCCTGATTGAGCAAGATCTGTGTCTACGACGGCAGAAAAGCTAGAGGTAATCACGAGTTTTAGCTTCTTTTATCGAATATAAATATTTCCTGATTGAAGCAAGATCTGTGTCTACGACAGCAGAAAAGCTAAAGGTAATCATGTGTTTTAGCTTCTTTTATCGAATATAAATATTTCCTGATTGAAGCAAGATCTGTGTCTACGACAGCAGAAAAGCTAAAGGTAATCATGTGTTTTAGCTT
>NW_013668403.1:74675-76203 GCF_000517525.1 Limulus polyphemus | reverse complement strand
AACACCTATACGTTATTATAATAAGTTCGTTTAACATAATGTTGTAATATAGTTAATAATTAGAATGATGATAGTGTTAGATCACATTGGTTAACACCTATACGTTATTATAATAAGTTCGTTTAACATAATGTTGTAATATAGTTAATAATTAGAATGATGATAGTGTTATATCACATTGGTTAACATCTATACGTTATTATAGTCCGTTCGTTTAACATAATGTTGTAATATAGTTAATAATTAGAAGGATAATAGTGTTATATCACATTGGTTAACACCTATACGTTATTATAATAAGTTCGTTTAACATAATGTTGTAATATAGTTAATAATTAGAAGGATGGTAGTGTTATATCACATTGGTTAACACCTATACGTTATTATAATAAGTTCGTTTAACATAATGTTGTAATATAGTTAATAATTAGAATTATTACCAATGTTCCCTCTAAATTTTCAATCAATGTGCGGAATGAATTTTTCCATGTGTACTACTATCAAGGTAATGTGCGGATGTGCGCTACATGTTTTTTTTTTTGTTGTTGTTGTTGTTGGGGAGGGATTTTTAGCCCATCGACCCTACTGGACCATTAGGCCGCTTTGCAACGCTACCAGTTCGGTATTTGGGTTTTAGGCCTATCGACTGCCAGGGTCATTAAGGCCGTCAACTTGTTGAGATTCCTCACCATTACTGAGGATGTGCGCGGCACTTGATTGGTTGTTGTGCGGCCGCGCAGCCTAGAGAGAACACTGATTGTTATCCTGTTCTTCAAAAGTACTAGTGATTGAGCATTATTTAAATATCACAAATGTTATTACCATGTATTCCAAAAGTATAAGTGGCTAAGTACTATTTAAGTGTCACCAAGTGTCCTCCGTTAAGATCTGTAACACATGTATATAATTATCACAAAAATTGTTACCCAGTCCTCCATTATAGTGATGTTACAACATTCTCTTAAATCGTGACATACTTTCTTTTGTTTGCCGTAGCCACACAATGGGCTATCTGTCATGAGCCCACCACGGGTATCGAAACCGATTTTTAGCGTTACAACCCCGCAGACTTACCGCTGTACCACTGGGGGGTGATTATAAAATATGTTTATTATCATTTTGTAAAGTTTTCAGTGTTCACTGACGGATGGAACCATTTTCAATGAAGACGACAAACACCTTCAGATAAATGTTTTTAATTCTACCAGATGTTTCGGCTCACGCCTTTTTAAGGGTCTTTGTAACCTGTGACGTCCAAAGACCTTTGAAAAAGTCGTAAGTTGAAAAGTCAAGTAGAATAAAAAAACATCTGCAAGTTGTTTGTCGTCTTCATTGAAAACGATTATAACACATTTGTTAACCAATATGGTATAACACTATTATCCTACTTAACCATTTCTACTTAAACCTTGTATAAATTAACAAAATAGTAATCAACAATACTTAACCATTTCTACTTAAACCTTGTATAAATTAACGAAATAGTAATCAACAATACTTAACCATTTCTACTTAAACCTTGTATAAA
>NW_013668403.1:64858-73737 GCF_000517525.1 Limulus polyphemus | reverse complement strand
TTTAATTATTATCTAAAGTGATATTACAACAGTTTGTTCAAGGAAATGACTATAATAATGCGCCGGTAGATATAAACTAAATACCGTATTCTGACAACAGTTTGTTCAAGGAAATGACTATAATAATGCGCCAGTAGATATAAACTAAATACCGTATTCTGACAACAGTTTGTTCAAGGAAATGACTATAATAATGCGCCGGTAGATATAAACTAAATACCGTATTCTGACAACAGTTTCTCATCGGATTTAAACATTGTATTATCACAACAGTTTATCATGAGATTTAGATATCGTAGTCTGAAAACAATCTTTAAATAAAGTTTAAACACTGTATTCCCACAAAGCACATTTTGATATCAATTTTAGCCGAATACGGTACTATTGTCAAATGCGTTTAAAAATAATGCATCTCCAAGATTTAATTTAATTTAATTTAACTCAGCTTAAAGATACAATTTTTAAACCCAACTGGCTTGGTGATTTCTGAGTATTTTTCTAATGCATAGTTTAATGTGAATGTATCAACTCTCATGGTGATATTAGCCCAAAATCAACTTAAATAAACACACCTTAAAGTGCCTTTGTCGTTACCAGCAAACTGCTGATTGACTGCTTGAGATAACATTTGTTCAAAGTATACCTCATCCAGCGTGTTTAACATACACGCATTATATATATCGAGTTTTCACCAACTTCATATGTGGATCTCAGGGTATGTTCAGTAACAATAATAATCCAATTTTCACCTTAAGTTATTGAAATTTTGCTGTATTTATCCAGATATAAAAAGTAAATTCAAGTTATATAAAAAAAAATAAAGAATTAATGTGAGCTCCACAATTATCATTAAACCATCAATTTTCACAATAAAACATAACTGATAGAATTTGTTTTATTTGACTCTTCACGGTTAATTAAACTCGTGAGGGAAATGTTTTCGTAAAGTACAATGAGTGACTAGTTGGATTGTATCTCGTTGGTGTATAGGTTTATTTGAGTTACTCTTTGATATTTCGTAATTTATGTATTATCGGAAACAAACGTGGAAAATGTGTATCACACTACAAATGGTGTTTTGATCAAAATACAATAAAAATTATCGACGAATGCAAAAAATCACACAGAGTCTGTCAAAACATGATACGATTTGCTCTGTATTGGACATTTAATGCATGTCAACGATCTGGATTGGCGCTTATGCCACACAGATGAAGAAGGCGGCGCCATCTACGTGTACTGATACAGCAAACCTTCACCAGATGGCGATGTCCAGAAGCATCCTGATCGATTGTATCAAATATGTATTAAGGAGTGCGTAAGTCGAAGGAGATTGTGGTTCGTGTGTACGTGAAATAATTTTAGTCTGGAGGAGATCAATGCTAATGGCTTCTAAAAACCACACAAACCAACTATTTGATCGTTGAAAATACAATAGTTGGAAATGATGCACATACATGTATCCGTAACTACAAAACAGGTACGGCAAAACGAGGATATAATACAAATATTTGAACATAAACGACATTTGTGAAGGAAGTTTCAATCACATATTATCACTTTCATCACGTAATTTAGTTTAACGTTGTATAAACGAACCTATATAGGTAAAGATGACTTGGTTTTAAAGTAATTTAGTTCAACGTTGTATAAACGAACCTATATCGGTAAAGATGACTTGGTTTTAAAGTAATTTAGTTTAATTGTATAAACGAACCTATACAGGTAAAGATGACGTGATTTTAACGTAATTTAATTTAACGTTGTATAAACGAACCTATATGGGTAAAGATGACTTGGTTTTAAAGTAATTTAATTTAACGTTGTATAAACGAATCTATATAGGTAAAGATGACTTGGTTTTAACGTAATTTAGTTTAACGTTGTATAAACGAACCTATACAGGTAAAGATGACGTGATTTTAACGTAATTTAGTTTAACGTTGTATAAACGAACCTATATAAGAAAATGTGACTTGATTTTAATGTAATTTAGTTTAACGTTGTATAAAGAAACCTATATAGGTAAATATGACATGGTTTTAAAGAGATCTAAAATGTGAGACAACAGATTAACAACACCAAAATCTGTAGTTCCAGCACACATTTTAAATGATCTGCTAAAAGTTTGCTTTGAGTAATCTTTCAAAAATATAGGCTTACTGGGCATATATTTGTTCTCAAAGATTTATTAAAAAACAGATATGCAGTTCCTTTGGATATTTATATTTCGCTTAAGTTATTAATTTAAAGATATAGTATCTGGGTTCATTCTAAGGGTGAAGAAAAACAGATGACAGTATAAGCTGTCCTATTAACTCGCACGTTTTGTGTTTAACTATCCATTCTCTATGTCACCTCTAACTAAACTCTTTTGTCCACATTACCTCTAACTAAACTTAAGCAATAACGCTAATATTATATTGAAATCTTCGACATCAAGATCGCTCACTCTAATGACAGCTGTCAAAAATTTTTCAACCGTATATGCTAACTACAGTGTTTAAATCACACTTCTGTGGGCTTTTTTTTTTTTTGCTTGCGTTTTAATTGCGAATCTGCAGCAGTTGAGCCAGTCAGGCGAGGCGCCTCCCACGACACCGGAAGTCACTTTCAGAGCGCCACCCCTTACAGTAATCTGTTTCTGTAGAAATTTAACACGTAATGTTGTCGGCCATTTTTGTAAACATAATGGTTCTAAAATTGGAGTCGCTAGATTCTAAAGTTTCTCACTACGGATGTCAGGAATGTCCAATAGAAGACATTAAACAAATTGTTTCTTTGTAAAATGTTAAAAACTACTTTTCCTTTACCAAACATTACAAAACTAAACAGTTTTACAGAAAGTGGATCGTTTTAATAAAAGTCAAATGTAGTGATGAGCAAATTAACCCATCTCGTTTCATAAATACTATATTTCTGTCGTGTATTTATAGGTGGGAAAAAAATCACATGCTATCAAGTATCTTTTCCTCCAAATTCTTTTTTAGGCGCGGCATAGCGACTCATAGAGTGGCTCCGAGTTTTCGAGTACAAACTTTTAGCTCATAGCTCCATCACTTCTTGACCGATTTGAGATCTAATTACAACTTTGGATTCAGGAGGTCAAACCCTTTTGATTGATGTATTTGGCCTCGCCCAAGGTCTCATAGATAAATTTACTCTAATCCTGTTTAAAATAAGTTCAATTTAAGGGTAGGCTGGTAGAGAACCTGAAGAGTGATAAAATCGAAACGGGTATACGCGTCCCCACGCTTGGTATTGCTGGCACACAAAAATATAACTAATAAAAAGAACAAAAAAAGATCTCATAGATTAATTTACTCTAATCCCGCCTTAAAGAATTTCAAGTGCCACGGCTATTGAGGATTCCCTCTTGTTTTCTTTTTGGTATGAGATTTCACATACATAGCTTGTATATCTATATCAATATAGCCTGTAATTCATATTCTGTTTATAAGAACTGTCCAGCTGTTGGTACTATAAAATGGGAGAGGATGTTTGATATGAATGTTGTTATTTTTTCTAATTGTCTCGCTAAAAAGTTATATATTTAAATTGAAAAGAGTGCGAAGAATTGTATGTAAACAAAACTGATTTATTTAATAGACAACGAAGAACTGTGTGTAGAAACTATTGATTTTTATGGTCAATAGCAAACTGCATGTAGAAGAAATTACTTGCTTTAATAGTCAACCGAGAATTTTGTGTAAAAGAAAATACTTGATTTAATGAACAACGGAAACTTGTGTGTAGAAGAAATTACCCGTCTTAATGGACATCGGAGAACTGTGTGTATGAGAAATTACTCATCTTAATGGACAGCGGAGAACAGTGTGTACAAGAAATTACTCATCTTAATGGACAGTGGAGAACAGCGTGTACAAGAAATTACTCATCTTAATGGACAGCGGAGAACAGTGTGTACAAGAAATTACTCATCTTAATGGACAGTGGAGAACAGCGTGTACAAGAAATTACTCATCTTAATGGGCAACGAAAAACTGTGTGAAGAAGAAACTGCTTGCTTTGATAGACAGTGGATTTGTGTGTAGACGATAATATACTTACTTTAATGGACAGCCGCCTGCTTCATTGAATAAATTTCAACAGTTACCATGCTCAAACCCTGAAAACTTGCTTTGTATTTCTATCTGTTAATGCCTCTCTGCGGAGTTACAACACTAGAAACCAGGTTTCGATACCTGTGGTGGGCAGAGCACAGACAGCCCTTTGTGTAGATTTGTACTTATAAATAATATGTTATATTTTTTAATCCGTATTAATACGCTAAGAGAAATAAATGCTTTCCCGTTTTTAGTTAAAATGAAATAGATATTTACGTATTTAAAAAAAAAACACGACATACGTCCGTTAGCTTTCTCTGAATTTTTCACTGAAATATTTAGGGTTGTTACAGTTTGCAAACAGGCAGATCAACCCGGATCTACTTACAAATAATATACACGTGGAAAATACTTTCGGATGTTCACGAAAGTAACAGAACATATGTAAAGTTTAGGTTTTACGGTTAGATTTTCTGTAATAATTACAGTTTTGATTTTTTTAAATTAAACTTCTGAAGTTTTGATCATATAAACATCACTGTGAAGAGAGTTTCTAATCTTTGTAGACTGAAGAGTAGCTGGTAAAAATATTTCTTAAAAACGATTTCTGTTTCCAAATAGATACATACGTGAATGTATCAGAATACGGAAATAAAATAATAACAAACAAAACTGAACTATGTAAGTTAGAGTGATAAGTAACTATAAACCATGCATCAAAGTAAATAAAGAGCCTAATACAATCGAGGTTTTTAACATATAACACTCCCTATAGTTACTAAAACAGTAACATACAGAACCTTGATTGATGAATAATATTAGAATTATCATGAGAAAAACAGAGGCTATTTCTCATCAGAGTGTTGTATAGAAAACCGAAAACAAAGTGTGTTCTATAATCAAGAGTTCGAGGTTTGATATCATTCCTACAAACTGTTGAAAGTGTTAAAGATTTCCAATAAAAATAAGAAAATGATCCGTAAAGAAAACCGCACTTGTACAAAGTGTTCAGCAGAGTTTAAAAATCTATTTCGAGAACCAGTGAGTTTGATGATATATTTTTGTTTTAAACAAAGCACTCGTCAGACGACACTTGTGTTGTATGAGAGCTATTTTAGTAACTGTACGGTACAATGGGCGTTTGTTGGAGAATAAATAAAAGAGATTCGGGATTAAGTTACGTAAACTGTAAAGGAAAATATTTTATTTTGATTAGAGTGAAATACAAAATAATAAAACCTAAGATTTGTAATTAGTGGCAAAAATCCAAGATTATTTGAAGTTTCAGAAATTTCTCACTGCAGATGCCCGATTTAGATTTTAAATGACCATATTTTTGTACTAACTTTAACCATTACACAGAGGGCGTCTCAAATGGTTAATGGTGGATACCACTATGGCCAGTAATTAACTGTTCATTGTCTAGGTAACAAATAAAATCGGCTAAGTTGTTGATTAAACAACTTTTTCTAAATACTTAAGTTGATTTATTTGCTTAATAAATGCCTCAATGTTTCAATCACTATACATTAATCTATTCCAAACGTATTCTAAACGCAACAAAGGCAAATTTCAATTAGGCTTATTTAATATGAGTATTTCGTTGTCCTTTTCGATGAAATAAAATAAAAATTAGTTTAAAACAAAGTTTAATAGAAAACTTTAATTGTAATGTAATAAAAATGAACTAATGTATTTGGAAATGTCTTAGTGATGTAAATATTCTTTATTTCTCTCACCAAAACTGTGAATTTCATTAAGATAGAGAATAAAAACTCAATTATGTTAAACAACTAGTCCACTGTATAAGTTAGGAACATTAGTGTTAAATATTCTTCAGATACCTATACAAATACAAGCTTATTGTGATGAGTAGAAATACACTTATAAATACAGGTTTATTATGATGAATAAAGATACCTATATACATAAAGGCATATTGTAGTGAGGAGAGATGCACTTATAAATATATATTTACTTGTGATTAGTAAAAATGTTATATAAATACACGTGGATAGCTATACAAATACAGGCTTATTGTAGTGAGAAAATATATACATATAAATACAAGTTTACTATGTCAGTAAATATAGTTATATACATGCAGGTTTATTGTTGTGAGTATTTGTTTGCAGTTAGGCACAGAGCTACACAATGGACTATCTGTGCTTTGACTACCACGGGTATCTAAACCTGACTTTTAGCGTTGTAAGTCTGCATACCTACCGCTAAATCACTGGGAGAGGTTAGGTTATGTGATGAGTACAGATACATATATAAATTCAGGTTTACTGTGGTGAGTTGTTTTTCAACTTAAAATCCGCATTCACAACCAAACATCTTGGTGATTTCAGGAAATCCTCACACAAAATGGAGAAGTTCAGTTTGTGACTTAGAAATAACGACGATGTCCTAATGAAGAAGAACACTTAGTTAAGACCTGATGAAGAAGAACACTTAGTTATGATCTAACAAATATGGACATTTAGTTATGACCTGATGAAGAAGGACACTTAAGTATGACCTGGTGAAGAACGACACTTAATTATGACCTGATGAAGAAGGACACTTAGTTTCATTTCAACACTATTAATAAGAGCAATGTTCTAAGTCTTTTGTTTGCCCTTTGAATTATTTCCTCCTTCATGCTCATTCTGATGGTCCTGAATACGCGCTGTTGTCCGGCACCATAATTGTCACTGTAACTAACTAATGCGAAGTTAACATCTTAGCAAACTTTGCCACCTTCTACTATACTATGGTTTGGTTTTAAATTTCTTGCAAAGCTACTTGAGAGCTATCTGCGCTAGCCGTTTCTAGTTTATCAGTGATAGACTACAGGGAAAACAGCTAATCAACACCACCCACCACCAACGCTTGGGCTACTCTTTTAACAGCAAATAGTAAAATTGATTGTCACATTATAACATATCTACGGCTGAAAGGGCGAGAATATTCGTTGACGGGAATTTCGAATCCGTGATCCGCAGATTGCGAGTCGAGTGCCCTAACCACCAGGTCATGCTAGATCTCACTTTAAAGAACATCAAAGGTACAAATTTCCACTGGAGCTATATGGGACGTGACTGGTATGTGATTTATATATCGTTCACCTTCAGATGAAGGCGTTACTACCGGATCGGTTTGGGATGTGGTTCTAGTAACCAAGAGTTTTTGATCGTTTGGGTTGGAAAGTTATTTACATATCGTTCACCTTTGAGATGAAGGTGTTACTTCCGGATCGGTTTGGGATGTGGTTCTAGTAACCAAGAGTTTTTCTGCTTCCACAGAGGACATACGAGGCTTGTGTCCTAAAAGTGTTGTGTCCTTTGGCTGTATTTGTTTAACACTCGTGACGTATATCTTCAGTCTTGGCGACATGTCACCTGTGGCGCCACAGCTTGCACTATATTAGCATTAATCGTCTATGGATGTTTTTATGAGCTTCCCGTTTTTCTCAAACACAACAAACTCTTGCGGAAATAATTAAAGTTCTTTTGGTCATTAAATAAGTGTCTATATTTTACGAAAATTAGTATGGTACAATGCCAACTGAGACTGGTCACGTCTGTTGCTGCCATAATTCATTAAATTATTTATTTTTGTTTTTACCATCAGATCTAGGTATACAAAATTATTCCTTTATCCCCTATAATCGTTGAGTACAATGAACAATATAAAAATACAGGTTAGTTTATCTTTACATCACAATGAAATTTCAACATACTTTGATCTCTAAAAAAAGAAACGGAGTTAATTATTTTTGGCATTGTTTTTGAATACATTTAATTGCCATTCAACAAATTAACCCAAAGCAGTTGAAAATTATAATTGATATTGTTGTAGAGATAATCACCATATGGTTTGCCGAAACTGACCAGCGGATGGTCATTGGTGCTGCCATCTTGCGGTAGGAATCAGCAGCACTATTAATTAATTTTAATTAAGTCCAAGACGTAGCACACTAGTTTAAAGGATAAACATTTCGTTTTATTTGCGAAATAAGATAACTTATTTCTACAGTTAAATTAGTAGGTTGTTACATGGAGAATGGGCACCTTTCTATGCAAAACTAGTATTTCTGAATTGTAATTAAAAACATCCTACAAATGAACGTCATGCTGCAGTCACAATCAAAACAGCACACAATTATAGAATACCAACTTCATTAGTACATTAAAAACTAAAAACAGCAATATTTATTTAAAATGAATGTAGTAATCGCTGATTATGTTGGTCACAATAAATGGAAATCTCGAGGTAGATTTTCTCTTTTATAGGAGCAATTAACCATTTACTATCTCAAATTAAACTTTTCATTTAATATTACGTTTTAGTACTAGGCTACTAGTAAAGTTTGCATCGTCAAACGCTTTGAAAATAAATATTAACTGGAAGAAAGTTTTAACAAGTTAATACTTTCTCATTAATCTGCCCCACCAGTAGCGGCACAGCGGTATGTCTGCGGACTTACAACACTAGAAACCAGTTTTCGATACCCGAAGAAAACTGATCACAGATAACCCATTGTGTAGCTTTGTGCTTAATTTCAAACAAATCCAACTCATTAACTCTCAAATTACCGAATTTTTTATACCATTCACTACCGGAGGGACCAGTATCTTGTATCATATTGGGTACTTTTTATATATACCATTCACTACCGGAGGGACCAGTATATTGTATCATATTGGGTACTTTTTATATACCATTCACTACCGGAGGGACCAGTATATTGTATCATATTATGTACTTTTTATATACCATTCACTACCGGAGGGACCAGTATATTGTATCATATTGATCACTTTT
>NW_013668403.1:56616-63858 GCF_000517525.1 Limulus polyphemus | reverse complement strand
CCATTCACTACCGGAGGGACCAGTATATTGTATCATATTAATTGCTTTTTTATACCATTCACTACTAGAGGGATCAGTATATTGTATCATATTGGGTACTTTTTTTATATACCATTCTCTACCGGAGGGACCAGTATATTGTAAAATATTGATTACTTTTTTCGCTGTTACAATACAATTGAGTAAAATACAAAGGAAGCCCCCAGCAGTAATTTGTGGGAACATTGCAATATTTATGGTATTTTTATTTCCATTTTTTGTGTGTTTGTTTGTTTGAAGTTAAGCACAAAGCTACACAATGGGCTATGTGTGCTTTGCCCACCACGGGTATCGAAACCCGGTTTCTAGCGTTGTAAGTCCGCAGACATACCGCTGTGCCACTGGGGGGCTTTTTTTTGTGTGTGTGACTAGTTAATGCCCCCTCTGGTAGGCAGAGCACAGATAGCCTATTGTGTAGCTTTGTGCTTAATTACAAACAAACAGAGTAATTAATCCCCATTCACGATGACACAGCAAGAAGCTTTAGAACTTAACGCTGAAATTCGGGATTCGATCCATGGAGTGATAGTGCAGATAATCTATTGTGCAGCTTTGTGCTTAAACGAAATAAAGAATGACTCGTTATTATTAGGAATCTTATAAACAACAAACTTAGAGCATATATAATAAAGGAAAAGGTGTTGGAAAAATAATGAATTGTATACGACTTTAGCAGTCCTTATTTCATAAAGAGCTCTGATCATAACATGAAAAGGAGTTATACCTCACTCAAATACTACACGTTTAGTGGCAAAAGTCTACACGGTAACTTAGTTATCACGAGCTATTTGTATGTTATATATTAAGTTCTTATGCTGAAACGTTTACTTCTAGTATGCTTCGAAACAGACAAAAAAAAAAGTGAACCAAGCCTTGAAGATGTGATGTGATTCATTATCAAAAATGGCTTTATTAAACACCACAAATCTCCTTCTCAGAACGTTGTATTTACAGCAAAGTAATAATTTTAAACCAATTTAGTTTGAGGATATATGAATAGCTACATAAAGTACTGATTAACTCTCTTTTAGTCTAAGGATGGATAACCACATAAAGCACTGATTAACTCTCTTTTAGTCTGAGGATGGATAACCACATAAAGTACTGATTAACTATCTTTTAGTCTAAGGATGGATAACCACATAAAGCACTGATTAACTCTCTTTTAGTCTAAGGATGGATAACCGCATAAAGTACTGATTAACTCTCTTTTAGTCTAAGGATGGATAACCACATAAAGCACTGATTAACTCTCTTTTAGTCGAGGATGGATAACCACATAAAGCACTGATTAACACTCTTTTAATCTAAGGATGGATAACCACATAAAGTACTGATTAACTCTCTTTTAGTCTAAGGATGGATAACCAGATAAAGTACTGATTGACACCTGAGGATGAATGAGCGACTACATACAGTACTGATTAACTCTCTTTTAGTCTAAGGATGGATAACCAGATAAAGTACTGATTGACACCTGAGGATGAATGAGCGACTACATACAGTACTGATTAACTCTCTTTCACTCTTGTAAATTATTTCTTTGTTGTTGTTTTTTAAAGATGACTTATCCTAGTGTAAATCTAGCCACATGTTTTATCAGAGTTCGACAGTTTAAAACAAAATTAACGAATCAAAGTAATTAATAGTGTTGTACCTCATCGTATATTTACTTGTTCTTTCTACAAGCAACGGAAAACAAATGACTCGAGTGCACTCGATAACTTATCAAATCATCCACCTGAGGGCGGCTCTGTACAGAGAGTTAAAGGAATGAGCGACCGACTTGGTTGAATATCGGAAGGTCGCGCCCTCTGATGGGGGATAGCTTAGCTGATTTAACACGTTTAAAACGAACTTATTTGCTTCACTTTGTTCTCTTGGTTAGATAACTATTTCAATGAAAGATCAAGAGCTAAACGTATCGGATCTTATCCAACGTTATTAAGTTTCGAAAACGAATGCTAAGTCCTTCGCTTTGTATGTACATGTATATCTTGTTATCTCGGTACTTTAGTCAGTCAGGTCACAAAGCTTAGCTGTAAAACTTCAAACCCGTATTTTGATTTGTATTTGTTCTAGCACCTGTATTCAGAAATATAAATTTAAAAATCAGAGGACCTACCTTAAAATTTCTTCAAGGCAAATAAAATACTATCTGTTTTAAATACTCGCTTTAACAATAGGGTATAAGTAAAATCAAGCTTACAGTTCTGAGACGACCCCTGAAATAATGATCTTAGCAAGTTGACCCCAATAGTAGCCCTAGCCTTAGGCAATGTCAAGGAATCTGCGCGGGAGTCACGGGTTTCCCGCTAGTGTTGTTTGTCAGAAAGACTTACCGTTCGTCTCGTTCATGATGTTGTCGGGGGTAAAACTGTTGAACTTCCCAATGATGGCGGCCGTGTAGTTTTCCAGCACGTATTTAAAGTTAATCTATTTTCACCGGCCTTCCTGCATCAGAGCGTCCAGTCACTCAAAATAAGGGATACGTAAAGGTGTCCGGTGTAGTTGTCAGAGAAAAAAAGTTTAACAACATCAATTGAAAAACGTTGAACGTATAGAAATCCGTGCGCTAATATACTTTCCAGTAAATCACTTCCAGAAACAGACGACAATAGTTCAATAAGCAGGTGCGGCGCTTATATTTCTCCTAGTAGTGGAATGTCGCCCCGGCCTGCCGCCAAACTCAGCTCTCGACCCCACCAGTCTCGGTAGTAATGGCCGCTGTGAG
Source organism: Limulus polyphemus (assembly GCF_000517525.1). Lineage (NCBI taxonomy): Eukaryota > Metazoa > Arthropoda > Merostomata > Xiphosura > Limulidae > Limulus > Limulus polyphemus. Next base: position 61,085 of record NW_013668403.1, on the reverse strand, counting down.
CCCGCTACTTGCGGAACGCTACCGCCCAGCTAGAATGTATAATCATTTATGTGATTGGTTAGAATGAATCGCGGTGCATTTCTATGATTGGTTACCTACCTAGGCACGTGAGAACGTTGAATGGCCAGTTACTTAAGTCACGTAAGCTGATTGGCCACCTTACCGGCCTGAGTAGTTAGTGAAGCGTGCGATTTCTTCCCACCTGTATACTAACGGTGTGGTTGTACTCGAGATGATCAGCGGCGTGGGTATCCAACTTTCAGCGCCCACTAGCGACTATTCTTGTTAAACGGCGTGCTCGAATGAGTGAGTGAAAGAAAAGCTTTAACGATTCCAAAAGTAACCAGCTAAACCTACTTTTAAATTTACTTATCAAAGGGATGCTTTGAACAACGCAATGACAGACTTGTATTAACTGTAATATGTTGAATGTATTGAAATGTTTTGTGTTGTAAGAGATACCAAATATCACGTAGTTAGTAATTACGTGATAAATATCTTTTCGAATAAACAACCCTCGTCTTATTAGTAAAGCTGTAAGGAAAACCAAATAATGTTTTAACTGCCAACTTGTGCACTAGCCCAAAACATAGTGTTAAGTTTAATTAGTGTTTCTTCTTTCTTTACTTAATTAAACTACATCAATTCTCATCCCACAACTTATGTTGTTGTTTTTTTTTCCTTACTTAACTTCGTGTTTTTATCAACTTATTTATTGGTTTGTTTCCGGTTATGTATACGTGTCATTTTCAGTACAAGTTAAAGTCTGGTTTGGAAATGACCACAACACATATTCACGTCAGAAACAAGACAATCATTGTAGACTAAGAACATAGAACACAATTTGTTGGCTGGTGCACAATCTTGGTGTTGGATTTTATACATAACATTAGTATACTAAGACATTTGATAACAATAGTTAAAGGTCAAACTACATAAAAAATAATATCTAAAAAAATCACATAAGATAAAAAGCAATTCGTTTCCACCACGTACTTTTGAATGGTTCAAACCGAAACTCGTAAAAAAACCTGACTTCACAACACAATAATTTAAATAAACACAGTTTTGAACTAAAAACCGCGCATCATTCGTGTTAACAATACAAGAAAACTTGTATCACTATAATCATTTGTGTTGAAGTTTACATAAGTCTATGTTTAGGGAGTAAAATATGAGTTAATTTACAACAAAACATTTTATCTGCGTCTGCGCACAATTCACTGTTGCTCTAACGTTACTTCAGCGCGCGTGTACTTTGGTCTTTTTGAGTCTAAACCCATCTCACATCACATTACAGATATCCCCAACAGATTCACCAGCTCCTAGTGACTTCTCAAGCCCAGGAATGATATCTTTTGATATATTTATATTTCAAGATTTATCACCAACGTAATAATAAGTGTAAAAGCAATCAATATTCTAGCAGAGTTTATCACCCGTATTCCATGGTAAACGTTGTACAATGAATATTTGTAAATAGTTTATCACCCGTATTTCATGGTAAACGTTGTACAATGAATATTATAAAATAGTTTGTCACCCGTATTTCATGGTAAAGGTTGTACAATGAATATTTTAAAATAGTTTGTTGCCCATATTTCATGGTAAACGTTGTACAATGAATATTTGTAAATAGTTTGTCACCCGTATTTCATGGTAAACGTTGTACAATGAATATTTGTAAATAGTTTGTCACTCATATTTCATGGTAAACTTTGTACAATGAAATTTACCATGAAATACGGGTGACAAACTATTTTATAATATTCATTGTACAACGTTTACCATGAAATACGGGTGATAAACTATTTACAAATACGTTGTACAATAAGTGAGTCCATTTTAAATATAGTAAGTATACGCAGCTCTGATTATTTGAGACTACTTACATTCAGAATAAATAAACACGCAACTCAAATTTCTTTAAATTAGGCATCAGCTTCATTCTTAGCAGCAATAGTTTACAAACAGTATTACCAGCTTTGACTTTTATAATAAGTTTCACACCTCCTGTTAATTATCATGTTGTATATTATGAAAATAATAATAAGCCTGTTAAAAATGTCCAGGTTTTATACACACAGCATAATGGTAAAAAGTATTTTATTAAGTGATTTCATACTAAATTGATGTGTCGTTCTAGCCACGTGACGTATGACAAAAAACATTTCGCCATTTTAACGCTCTGGAACCCACTCTTGAGCAGGAGCGGCCGTATGGTGCCTGAAGCCAGCTCCTAGGGTAAAGTGACGGAGTGTGTCAGTACTAGGCGGTCTGGGAGTTTGTTTGTTATGACTTTCGCGCAAAGCTACACGAGGGATATCTGCGCTAGCCGTCCCTAATTTAGCAGTGTAAGACTAGAGGGAAGGCACCTAGTCATCACTACCCACCGCCAACTCTTGGGCTACTCTTTTACCAACGAATAGTGGCATTGACCGTCACATTATAACTCCTCCCACGGCTGAAAGGGCGAGCATGTTTGGTGTGACGAGGATTCGAACCCCGACCCGCAGATTGAGAGTCGAGCGCCCTAACCACCTGGCCATGCCGGGCCCGGTCTGAGAGAGCTCTACAAGTGGACACGAGGGATCCCAAAACAGCCAGTGTTTTCTGGCACTCGAAGAGTTTGGTTATGAAAGAGACTTAATTTCGGGTATAAACCGGATAACTTATTATATATACATATTTTGTTTTTGAAGTCTCGGGACTCAGTTCCAAGCACAAATGCCAGAGCGGCTCTCCAACAGCACTACAGTCTGAATGTATATAAATTTGAAAATATTTAATTCAACACTGGACCATTTGCAAACTTAGACGAAGGTACAAAAATACAGCAAGGTTCTGCCGAAGTAATATTCTTACACCTTTATTCAAAAAAAAATTCTAGATCGTGAAAAGCAAACCAAATCAGTTATAAAAGAAAAAGAAGGAAGCTAAACGAGGTTGCTTTTATATATTGAATGCCCAAAACTTGAAATGACTGTGAGGGAACGTATCTGTAGCGCTCAAGAAAAGAGGTCATCAGGAAACATTAATCAGTGGGTGGCCCGAGAGTTTATAACTCTTTACATTTGACCCTAATCACTTCTAACATTTCATTATACTGAGTTAGTTTGAAGCTTGGGATTTGGAAGGGTTTGGCAGATTCCTCTTCCATGAGGTATTTTACATTCTTGTATTTCAAACTTTTTTGGATAAATCTTTTATTTACACATTCATTTGAATCTTTGTATTTTATTCCTTCTTCATAGATCTTCTCTGTCTCTTTGCATTTGCTGCGATTTTTTTATTAACCTTCCTCGACATATTTTACATCTTTGTATTTTCTTCCTTTTCCATATACTCTTTTTTCTTACATAGGTACTTTACGTCCCTGTATTTCTACCCTTTTCATAAATCCTTTCTTTTTATAAGTATTTGAATCTATGTATTTTTTATGTGTTTCATAATTTCTTTTTCACTGGTATCTTGCATCTTTGTACGTAGAGAGTGAAATATGTATGTATTGTTTTCACACTTAAACAAACAAACATCCTATTCTATAGAAAGGTATAATGATGCCTGTCTTCAAATTATATAAGGTTACTCAATGTTCAATCCACAGACTAAAAATATCTCTTATAAATCATACGTATAATTAAATGCTTACAATTCACGTCACAAAAAAACACCGAGTTCATCCTCTACCATCATCTTGTAAACTTAGGCAGCCTAGTACCACAAAAAAAACGTTGAATTTATCATCGGCCAGTCAGTATAAAAACAGAGACAGTAACAGTGTCCTTAGTCTCACGTATGGTGACATTCCTGTTAAAATATACCCTCACAGTCTCCCGTGGTACAGTTCCAGTTGAAATATGTCCTGGTCTCTCCTATAGTGACATTTCAGTTAAAATATGTCCTTGGTCTCTCCTGTGGTGTCATTCCAGTTAAAATATGTCCTGGTGTCTCCTATAGTGACATTTCAGTTAAAATATGTCCTTGGTCTTCTCCTGTGGTGTCATTCCAGTTAAAATATGTCCTGGTCTCTCCTATAGTGACATTTCAGTTAAAATATGTCCTTAGTCTCTCCTGTGGTGTCATTCCAGTTAAAATATGTCCTGGTCTCTCCTATAGTGACATTTCAGTTAAAATATGTCATTAGTCTCCCCTGTGATACCATTCCGGTTTAAATATTTAATGGTCTTCCTTGTGGCACAATTCCAGTTAGAATATATTCTTAGTCTCCCCTGTGGTACCATTCCACTTAAAATAACATCCTTGGTCTACCTTTTAGTGCCTTTCCAGTTAAAATATACCTTGATCTCCCCTGTGGTAGCATTCCAATTAAAATATCTTCGTAGTCTCCCCTATGGTACTATTCCAGTTAAAATATGCCTCGATCATCCCTGTGGTACCATTCCAGTTAAAATATACCTTGATCTCCCCTGTGGTAGCATTCCAATTAAAATATCTTCGTGGTCTCT
>NW_013668403.1:54959-56069 GCF_000517525.1 Limulus polyphemus | reverse complement strand
TAAAATATGTCCTGGTCTCTCCTATAGTGACATTTCAGTTAAAATATGTCCTTAGTCTCTCCTGTGGTACCATTCCAGTTAAAATATGCCTCGATCATCCCTGTGGTACCATTCCAGTTAAAATATACCTTGATCTCCCCTGTGGTAGCATTCCAATTAAAATATCTTCGTGGTCTCCCCTATGGTACCATTCCAGTTAAAATATGCCTCGATCATCCCTGTGGTACCATTCCAGTTAAAATATGCCTCGATCATCCCTATGCTGTCGTTCCTACAAGATGTTGATTTTTTTAAAGGTCAAAATGTTTTAACAGTAATAAATGGGATATTAGCGTCACAGAATTACTGATGATAACCATGTTTGTACATTATAAGAATACCCATAATACTTGGACATTATAAGAATACCTATGTCAGCTTCATTTTTTGAAAGAAAAATAACAATTCCAAAAAAAACAAGTCTGAAAAAAAATCATTTCTTAACATAAACAGTCGAAATTTACAACGCATCATACAAAACTAATAAACATATGCAGCCCTCAACACTAAATGTTACGCTGTTGTATTTCTGTTTTCAACCTAAACGGTACCTTATGCCGTCCTTGATTTTAAATAACTTACTAGAACGAAAGGAGCCAGTCAGCAACACTCATTGCCTCAAGGGGTTTACCTGTTTTTGAATGTGTGAAATTTGTTCAGCAGCGCCCCCATCCCAACGGCTGGTCACCAAAGAGTTTACGGACTAACTACGCTAAAATCCGGGGTTCGATTCCCAGCGGTGTAAAGAGTAAAAGTAACATATTTCGTATCTTTGCACCAAAAAACCACAATAACAATTAGCAGCATCACAACACGAACTTTCGACCTTCAGAACCGCAATCTGCGTGCTAATCTTTCCATCACACTAGTATATTAATGCTAAACTTTCCATCACACTAGTATATTAATGTTAAACTTTCCACCACACTAGTATATTAATGTTAATCTTTCCATCACACTAGTGTCTTAATGCTAATCTTTCCATCACACTAGTATATTAATGCTAATCTTTCCATCACACTAGTATATTAATGCTAATCTTTCCATCACACTAGTATATTAATGCTAATC
>NW_013668403.1:44656-54531 GCF_000517525.1 Limulus polyphemus | reverse complement strand
TGTCTTAATGCTAATCTTTCCATCACATTAGTATATTAATGCTAATCTTTCCATAATAGTGAAGTATAAAAGCTCACTATTATGAATAATTTGTAAGGTTTTATTTAGCCAAATTATGCGCCTAAAACTATAAAACTAAGATACATACGAAACTAACGAGTACGTTTGAAATAGTTTATTATGTGGATTTTATGTATGTTAAGAAACAATAAGTCAAGATTAAGCCTGACTTAGGACGTGAATGTTTTTAAGGTAAATCAAAAACCCTCGTACAGAAAAATTTAACTTCAATATAAATAACTTGAATATCAAGCACAAGTAGACATTTTGAAATATGCTACTAATTTTTCTTTAAGCCTGTATACACCACTTTAAACTACAACTCAAACTATAGAAATTAATAATGATACAAATAATTAGAATTAGATATGTTTTCTGAAAATATTTAACTATTTGTGTGACTCTGAACTTGCTTATTACGCAAAAGTCATCCAGAAAATGTTTAGAATTTCGCATAACTATGCAATATTGGAAGCAAACATTACCATTTTAAATTTACATCATGCGTTTCAGCCTATATTAGAGTTTAAAACATAAAAACATAGTCTGACAAAATCTATGTTACGTCATGGTTAATTAATTGTATGATTTGCTTACTTTTTAGCTTTTCTGAAACAAATATCCCGAAAATAAGAAAAACCTTCCATAAAACGTTTCACGTTAGGGACAAAATATAATAAAACGGGTTATAACTTATATGACATAGTGAGTAATAATAGTTTTCTTTGTTCAGAATTTTTACAAAATTAGCGTAATTTATTTGGAGTATATGGAGGGAGATAGTGGTGATTTTTGTATAAATTACTCCTTTGCTCAGAGTTTTGTTTGTTTGTTTGTAATTAAACACAAATCTATACAATGGTCTATCTGTACTGTGCGCACCATGGGCATCGAAACCCGGATTCTAGCGTTGTAAGTCCGCAGACATGCCACTGGCGGGCACGCTCAGAGTTATCCAAATGTATCATAAAGTTATGTTCCTTCCTGCTTTTATAACTTTTACATATTTTCTTAAACCGACCGATGTAAAATATTGGTAAGTTTAAACTTGGATAACTTCTTGAAGTGTCAAGGATATTTAAATTTGATACTTATTTTACTGAGAATCACATAAAGGATTTAACAAATTGTCACTAAATAAACTGGTTACATCATTTACCTAAAACTGAATGTTTAATTGCTAGAGGTGGGATTGCTAGTTTCGTTAAAAAACCTAACAGAAGTTTTGTATGTTATTTGAACATAACCCATTCTTTTATTATTCCCAATCATGTTAGAACAATCAATCACATAAATGTGAATCTAAACATGCTATATAAAACATGACAACGTAGCTAATATTTTCTTCCATACAAGAACTAAGACGTGTCGGGTAATGTTTGTTAAAAATGCATGTAATTCCAGATCTTACTGCTTGTCTTATTAGTTTTTATCTAAATACCAAAAAATTGCTCCTATACGAGTTTTTCGATCTGGAGATTATACGAAAAAATATAAAGAAAACTGCTCTTATGGCTGATCTACACAGACTTTGTGTACGTCTCTTTCGTCTCTACACGGTTGAATAAGCATTCCAGTGAACGATAGGGTGGGCACTCCCTACCAATCCCCCCCCCCTTCATTTTCTGCGAACCTTCTCGTTCACAACACGTTTATCCTCACACTGTACTGTCCATGTATGTAGATGTGTGGACAGTTTCCCAAGCAGTTGAAGATCTGCAGCTAGCCATGTGGATTATGAATGGCTACCATACTTACCCGTTGGGCATCCAAAGGCCAGCTCCGCTCTCACGGGTCTACGACGTTTCTGGACAATGGCTACTGCCGGAAGCAACAAGAAACGCAAGGTTTTGTTCCGAACGGTCAGCTATAGCCGTTACGTGACTCATAGTACGTCTATTCTTTTACAAATACGCTGACCTTTCTTGATGCAGGACGGCGTCGATTTAGGGGACGTCGTGAAAGTTAAGATTTTTATCGTGTATTTTTTGTATAAGAAAGTTACGCTGAAATAGCTGACAAGCCATACTAAATGGTATGAAATGCATGGATAACCCAACGTCAGGGAAGTGGGTAATTGCACTCGATGGGAGTATTCCAACGTTTTGTGGAAAAAAAAAGTTCGAACAATAGAGAGCTTATGTTCCAAAAATAGAAACCATCGTTCATTTTCCCGCCGATAAAAGTCATATGGGTAAATCTGTTAGTGAAAATACCCACATATTTATATGCAATATATCACTAGCACATAAAACACATGTCAAGTTTTTAACGTTTAAAAGTTATATCTGTCAGATTGTTTCAACCAGAGCCCTTCCGAATGTCCTTAATATTTAGGTAGTCTTTGCTTACTAGTGAAGTTTATTACAGAATTTTAACTCACAGTTTCTAAATTTATCAAGAATGTGGAAGTTTGTGGATGATTTACGGAAGTGGTTTTTCATAATTATTATTTTTATTTATTTGTACTTGCACATGAGCTTTTATCCCTAAAGTTTTATCAATGAAACAAGAACAAAGCTCTCCCAACCAAATACGATGAAACAAGAACAAAGCTCTCCCAAACAAATACGATGAAACAAGAACAAAACTCTCCCAACCAAATACGATGAAACAAGAACAAAGCTCTCCCAAACAAATACAATGAAACAAGAACAAAGCTCTCCCAAATAAATACGATGAAACAAGAACAAAGCTCTCCCAAACAAATACGCAAATGATTAAGTTATCTTCACAACATTTTATAGTCGAAGAAAATGCTGTAGTTATTAGATTTTACCAGAATCTACTTTTCTCGACATGTATCAGCGTGTTTGTACGTATTCACGTTCGTTCATGCTCGCGTTTCAATGGCGGGAAACGTCTTCTTTATTATTTCTTCGGTTAACTTTCAAAATTGAATGAAATCAATAGACAAAAAAGACTGAAACAAATATAAGCTGCGCATTGCAAAACTACGTACTATCTATGGAAAAATAGTTGTATCTCAAATAAACATAAAATAATGCTACATAAAACCCTTGTGGAGGTTCTACCTTATTAAACACATGAGCTTGTTGTAAGATAAGTTTCGAAATGTCAACCACATTACTATAATCTTTGGTCAGTTGATCGCTTACAGATATTTCAAAATAGAAATAATTATATTAAGTAGCTTACCTGTTTGAACACTTTTTACTTTAAGAAGTTTTCATAATGGTTTTAGTAAAACAGAGTGCTATCTGGTGGCAGTTTTCGTCATTTTATTATCTGGGCTGGTACGGTGCTAATAATAATTGTGAACCGATATTACCAACACCTTGTTAATTTTAAAGGTATTCTTTATTAAATACATTGCATCACAACATGTAGGGTTTATCATAAATGTGTTCCATGGATTTTAAAAATACATTAATACAAATCTTCACAAACTAAATCAATCACTAATTATAATCAGCCCACTCTTCCCCTGTAAAGAATAGGTGCTCAGATTCCGCTTTCAGTTTACTTATTTCTCCTTCCTCGCTTAGAGAAGTTATTTAGTCTTACTCTGCCCTCTGTTGGTTACTTTATGAACAACAGCCAAAGACAAGGTGACATTTTTACGTTTTTTTTTTAATTGTACTTTCTTAGGTATTACATTGATAACTATTAAACATTTCAATTGTACGAATATAATTTATACAATATACTAGTAAATCATGTGCTGGCAATAATGGCAAAACAACCATTTGACAAATTTCCGCACTTTATGGGAACATTTAAATTTTTATGGCACTTGCCAACTACTTTTTTATTCAGTAGAAATGAAAAATGAGAGTTACGCAGCACGTTTCAAAATCCATCCATCAAATCAAGAATCCTAACGAAATACATTTCCATCTGATATTGGTGCCTATTTTTAGAATGTTCGTGTTTCAAACTAAATACATTGAACGAAAAGAAGATCTGGCAGTTCGAAACGTCGTCTCCAAGAACTGAGGAGGATGAAACTTGTAACACTACATAAAATAGAGAATCATCAGAGAAAAAAAAACGTCTTGTAGAGAATAAATCTGGTTTAAATTTCCAAAGCTTATTACTATATTGAATATTCTAGTTAACAGCATCAGTGTAGATCTCAAATACTCTTCTGAGCACTAGGCTATCTAAATCCTTAACAATTTCGAGCATAGTGTATCTTTATACTTCTAAAAGTAGAGTTACTTAAAACAAAAGGCACCGTCTGATCAGCCAACATAGTCGAACCCATTCTGTTTCCCAGAAATCAAAACTGCATATACCTTGGCACTCCAAGGGAGAAAACGTAAGGTAATGTTAAATTATAACGTATTTATGGTGTTAACGCCTTTTACAAGCTGGTAATGCATAATTAAGATCAATTATACTTGCCATAAGACATTAATGTTTGGCCTACTAAATTTTAGCACTGCATCACCTATTGAGTCCCTTATGGATTTTCAGGAATTAGAAGAATGTATAATAATATTATTCCAACCACACTATATTCACCAAATCATTGCCGACCTGTTGAGCTCTGGATTGCAAATCTTATATTGATAAAGCTTGCTGTTGATTGCAAGAAGGGATTGTTGGACATCCAATATGGCAGCAATGAATGTAACAGAAAGTTTTGTAATGTCTCGTGCAAGATCTTTATATACTCTGCAACTATGATAAGCCAGAATCGACACGGGGCGGTCATTTGCTTGTGTCATAGTTCATGCTCTGTTTTGTCCACCTTTCCTAACAACCGTACCATTGGTTTGTAGGTGGTTCCACATTCTGCTAACGACACGAGATACACAGGTGGTTCCACATTCTGCCAACGACACGATGACACACTTGGAGTCAATTCACATCTGGTTCTTTTCTGATACCGTGACGTCTATTGTACTACTTAACTATTTTCTGATACTATGATAACTGTTGATATATCTAGAGGTTTTCCCATACCATGATGATTATTGTTATATCTTACTCTTTTTTTCACACCGTGATAAGCGTTTTCATATCTAGATCTTTCCTGATATCACGATAACTGTTCGTATACATGGTTATTTTCTAATAACATAATGACTATTTTTATAATTGATACTTTAATTGGTATTGTGAAATTTATCTATTTCATGGTAGCATTGTGATTGTTGTTATAGTTAGTTCTTTCCTGACACAATGATGACTATTGTTATATCTGGCTCTTTACTGATACCATTATGACTACTGTTTTATCAAACTCTTTCTTGATACGATAGCTATTTTTCTAAGTAGTTCTTTCCTTTTACTGTGATGACAGTTGCGTATATCTAGCGCTTTCGTGATACAATGACAAATATAGATATATTTAATTCTTTCATGATACCACGCTATATTTAGATTTTTCGTGATATCATGAACTCTACTGTTATAATTGGTTATTTCTTAATATTGAGATGACTGTTGTTATCTTTGATCTTTCCTGATACCGTGACGACTAATGTGATATTTTGATACTTCCTGACACAGGTTCTTTCCTGATACCATGATGGCTATTGTGATATTTAGATATATTCTGATACCATGACAACTGTTATAATATACAATGTTTTTCTGATACAATATAATAAGTGCCATTTCCAGATACTATAATGACTGTTGTTATATCTGAATATTTTATGATATAATGGTCAACATTCTTATATTTAACTCTTTCCTGATTATCATGCCTAGCTATTTTTTGGTATCGTTATGATATCAAAAGGTCTATTGTTATCTTTAGATCTTTGCTTACACCACGATGACTGTTGTTATATCAAGCGCTTCCCCAATATAATGATAACTATTATTGTATATCTGTTTGTTTAATGATGCCCATTGTTATGTCTAACTTTTCTCATATCATGATGACTACTTTTGTATCATCATGCTTTTTTTCCTGATAACGTGATGACAGTTATTTTAGCTACATTTTTTTTTCCATACCAAACGACTTTTATCATATTGGGTTCTTTCTTTATACCGAGATAATTGTTTTGATATCGAGCTATTTTCTGATACCATCATAACTGTTGTTGCATCTAGTTCTTTCCTGATGTCATAATCACTATTGTGATACATGCTTCCTGATATTGCAATGACTGTTGTTGCATCTAGTTCTTTCCTGATGTAATAATCACTATTGCGATACATGCTTCCTGATATTGCAATGACTGTTGTTACATCTAGTTTTTTCCTGATGTCATAATCACTACTGTGATACATGCTTCCTGATATTGCAATGACTGTTGTTACATCTAGTTCTTTCCTGATGTCATAATCACTATTGTGATACATGCTTCCTGATATTGCAATGACTGTTGTTACATCTAGTTTTTTCCTGATGTCATAATCACTATTGTGATACATGCTTCCTGATATTGCAATGACTGTTGTTGCATCTCTTTTTTTTTTCTGATACCATGATGATTACTGGGTATATCACGTTTTCCCCTCATATCGCGATTACTATCGTTGTACTTGATTCTTTACAGACACTATTAAGGATTTTTATATTTGTTTATTTCTTAATATCGTTACGACTGTTGTTATGTCTGGTTTCTTCCTGATAACATGATTACTGTTGTTATCTAGTTGTTTTCGTGATACCGTGATGACTTGTTTTATGTTAGGTGCATTTCTGGTACCTTGTTAACTATTGTTAGACTTAACGCTTTCTTCGTACACTGACGAACATTATTATATATGGTTCTTTCTTCGTACCCTGACGAACATTATTATATATGGTTCTTTCTTCGTACCCTGACGAACATTATTATATATGGTTCTTTTTTCGTACACTGACGAACATTATTATATATGGTTCTTTCTTCGTACCCTGACGAACATTATTACATATGGTTCTTTTCTGATAGCAATATGACTAGTGTTATATCTAATTATTTTCTTGTACCCTAGGACTATCGCTATATTTGGTTTATCCTGACACTGTGATGAATATTGTCGTCTCTAACGCTTTCCTGGTACCACGGTCTCTCTTAATATATCTGGTTCTCCTCTGATATCATGATGACTGTTGTAATATATCTAGCTGTTTCCTGATCCATGACCACTATTATTATATCTGTTTCTTACCCGTTGTTATATTTAGCTCTTAACTGATGCCTGATGAATATTGTACTGTGTGGTTCTTTCCTAACACCGCGGTGATAATTATTATATCAAGCTCTTTCCTGACATGACAGTGACTATGTTTACATATTTTTCTTTCCTGATGCAATGATTGCTGGTGCATATAACTAGATTTACTGATAACATGGTGACTATTGTATTACCTGGTTCTCACGTGATATCGTGATAGCTGTTGTTATATTTCGTTCTATCGTTATAGCCATCATTATAAATAACTCTTGTCTTATATCACGATTATTATCGCTACATTTGGTTCTTTTTTCGATTCCATGATGACTATTGTTACGCCTGGTCCTTTCCAAGTACGTAATATCTATTGTGATATTGAGCCCTTTCTTGATACCATTATGGCTTGCTTTACATTTGGTTCTTTCCTGATACCGTGATGAATACTGTTATATCTAGCTATTTCCTGACACCAAACTGGTCGGTGTTATATCTGTTTGATTTTCAAGATATCGTGATGATTCTTGTTATATGTTGTTCTTTCCTGATATTATGATGACTATTGAGTTAGATCCATTAATCACTGTTGTTTTCCTGATACCATGATCAATATCATTTTATCTAACACTTCCTGAGAAAGTGATGCCTATTGTTCTATCTGCATCTTTCTTGATATTTCTTTCCTGATACCATGATCAATATTATTTTATGTAACACTTCTTGAGAAAGTGATGCCTATTGTTCTATCTGCCTCTTTCTTGATATTTCTTTCCTGATACCATGATCAATATTATTTTATCTAACGCTTCCTGAGAAAGTGATGCCTATTGTTCGATTTGCATCTTTCTTGATAATTCTTTCCCGATACTATGATCACTACTGACATATCTTGTTAACTCCCAATACCGTTATGACTAATGATATATATATAACTATTTCCTGATACCATGATGATTGTTGTTATACCTTGTTCTTATCTAATACTAAGAAGTCTGTTGTTATATCTGGTTGTTCCTGATATTAAGATGACAGTTGTTATATCTAACTCTTTCCTGATAACGTGGTGGTTATTGTCATAGTTAGCTCTTTTCCAATACAATGATCGTTTTTGTTATATCTAGCACTTATCTGAACTGTGATGACTGTTGCTATATCTGGTTCTTTTTACCATTATTACATCTAGCTCTTTGCTCATACTATTATGACTATTGTTATATCTGTTGGTTTACAAATATTGTTATGACTGTTGTTATACATGTTTATTTTCTCATACCGTGAATACTATTGTTATTTTTGGTGCTTTTCTGATACCTTGATATTTACTGTGAGATTTCGATGTTTTCTGGTAACGTAATTTTTTTATCAGGCAGGCAGTATCACTGCCTATGGATGGATGGCTCGGGTTCTTCATCTAAATGTTATTTTAAATATCTCCTCAATAGATCATCAGAACTTTACAATACTATACAGTATTTCCTTTTATAACAATATCTATGTAATGACTGAGTCACAAGTTCTGGGAATGTCTGTAAATATCATAGCAAAAAGTTTGAATCTCTTGTTCGTCTTTCTTCTGCTTCTTTTCTATTACATGATAAGTCAAAAAACCGAAACAATGGTGTCAACCACTTTCACTAAGGTGACAGTTTCAAACAAAGTGTCCGCATTTATAAGTATTATTAACTTATAAACTAGTAGTAATATTAACTATATTGACTAGTAGTAATTTAAAAACTCATAATTCTAATGTAAACGATGGTATCATTACGCCTTGAAGTCTGTTTTTTTAACAGAAATTTGATGTTCCTTTAAAAAGCTTAAGTACAGGTTTAAACAGGAATTACCAATCAGTAATAGATAAACAATAAATATTACAGTTGAAAGCTTATTGTATTTAGAACTTGGTTATAAATACAACCTTCCTAATACTGCATTAAAAAAAACAAGTAAAGAAAAAAAAGTTTTCAAAAACGGAAGTAAACTTAGAGATCGCTTATATCAATCCTTCAAAATCAACGCAAACAAGATAGTATGGATAGCATTTGCATCATCCCTACATAATAGCACAGGCAAGAAATAACATGATAGCAATATATATATATCACAATTGATTTTAATTTATCCTATTTTTGCCTTTTAACGTTCTACTACGCTGTCTTGGTTGCATTGTTTTTGAAGGATTGATATCAGCCATCTCTACATTTATTTCCTTTTGGATAAGTTTTTCTATACTTTATCTGGTTATATCTTCACACAGTGCTGAATATTTTTATATCTAATTATTACCTCATACTATGATGACTATTGTGATACTGTGATGAGTATTGTTATATTCAGCTTTTTCTTTATACTATGATGTCTCTTGTCATATTTCGTTATTTCCTGATGCCCTAAAAGCTTTTGTTTTATCTAACTCTTTTCTTGTACCCTGATGATTGTTGATTGTTCAGTCTTGATACAATAGAGCTACTGTAATATGTAACTATTTTCTTGTACCCTAATGACTGTTGCTGGTTCATTCCTGATACAATATAGCTACTGTAATATGTAACTATTTTCTTGTACCCTGAAGACTGTTTCTGGTTCATTCCTGATACAATATAGCTACTGTAATATGTAACTATTTTCTTGTACCCTGAAGACTGTTTCTGGTTCATTCCTGATACAATATAGCTACTGTAATATGTAACTATTTTCTTGTACCCTGAAGACTGTTTCTGGTT
>NW_013668403.1:38154-43810 GCF_000517525.1 Limulus polyphemus | reverse complement strand
TTTTCTTGTACCCTGATGATTGTTGATTGTTCATTCCTAATACAATATAGCTACTGCAATATGTAACTATTTTCTTGTACCCTGAAGACTGTTGATTGTTCATTCCTAATACAATATAGCTACTGTAATATGTAACTATTTTCTTGTACCCTGAAGACTATTTCTGGTTCATTTCTGATACAATATAGCTACTTTAATATGTAACTCTTTTCTTGTACCCTAATGACTGTTGCTGGTTCATTTCTGATACAATATAGCTACTGAAATATGTAACTCTTTTCTTGTACCCTGATGACCATTGTTATATTTGCTTCTTTCCTGTTACTGTGATGATTGCTGTTGTATCTACACTTTTCCTGATACCACAGTGTCTTTAGTTATATCTAGTTCTCTCCTAATATCGTCATGTCATATATCTAGCTCTTTTTGATACACGATGACCGTTGTTATATCAAGCTCTTCTATTTGTATATCTTGTTCTTTCTTCATACCATGATAACATTTGTTATATCTGGTGTTTTCTAGATATCATCATGACTGTTGTTACATATTGTTCTTCCATGATTTTATGGTGACTGATGTTATAGTTTGCTCTCTCCAGTAAAGACTGTTGTAATATATAGTGTTTCCTGATACGATGATAAGCCTTGTTATATCTGTTTCGTCCCTTGACGTGGTGAGTATTGTTTTATCTAACTCTTCCTGATAAGATGACAGCTATAGTTCTATATGGCTCTTTCTTGATACCATAATTACTGTTGCACATATTTCCTGACACCAAAACGATTATTGTCACATTTGGTTCTTGCATGACATCGTTATAGATGGTATTATATATCCGGTTCTTTCCTGATATCGTGATCACTGTTGATATATCTGATTGTTTCCTCATATCATGATGACATGTGTCGTATTTAGTTTTTTTCAATACCGTGATGTCTTTTGTTATTTCTAGCTCTTTCCTGATATTGTGCTGACATTGTTATATTTAACTATTTTATGATACCTTAATGACTGTTGTTATGTCATGTGTTTTCTTGATGCAGTAATAACCGCTATTATATTTGGGTTTCCTAATTTAATGATTGTTATTATTATATCCAGATACCGCGATTTCTTTTCTGATAAAATGTCAAATATTCTTATATCTATTTCTTCCCTTTAACATAATGATTGTTGTTATAATTAGCTTGCCTGATACCATTATGACCGGTATTATGCTTTTCTGAAATCATGGTACTTCATGTTATATATATGTCTCTTTCCTGAAATTGGGATGTCTATTGTTTTATTTAACTGTTTCTTGGTATCATAACTATTTGTCTTATATATGATTCTTTTCTGTTACCATGATGCCTACTTTTATATCTAACTCTTTTCTGATACTATGATGACTATATTTATATCTGGTTCTTCCCTGATATCATGACAAATGATGTTATATCTAATTCGTTTTTGATGAAATGATGATTATTCTTGCATGTGGTTCCTTTCTGATACCATGAATAATATTGCTATATCAGATTATTTCCTGAAACTATGATGATTTTTGTCTTGGCCAAAATGTTTGCATATTTTGTAACAAATTTGATCATTATTATTATTAAGATGGAATACAAATACACTCAGCGCTGTCAAACTGAGAAATGCATGTTATATTAAACATATACATATGTAATTTGTATAATAAGAATGTTTCTATGGACATCATGAACGATTTATTAGAACAGAAAACAATTTCATCAGACACCTGTAGAAAGATGTGAAATTTATCATTTCACCTATCGCAACAAAACCTTATCAAACATATATAATTACAAAATATAACATAACATTATTATAAATAGCGTCTGTAGCCTTATATCAGTTCATGACATTCAGTAATTGGTTTGTCCTCCTAGTACTCTAATAACCTCCGCAATGTTATTTCATCCCAACTTTTCACTAGAAGGTGCTTCAACTCAGCTACAGTAGCTGGTTTAGGGTTAAGGTTAGCAATATTTCGGCTCAGTTCTGCACAACACTTCTCAATGGGATTATAATCTGGAGACTTTGTTGTCCATGATAATCTTGTAACGTCCTGTTGGTCGAGATAATCCTGTACAATATGCACGTTGTGAACAGTGGCATTGCCATCTTGGAACACAAACTTATTGCCAGACCTTGCCCTCAGATATGGCAGAAATATCGTCTCAATGTAATGCCTATAGGAGGTGCCATTCACGTTTGCCTGGAGGATATGAAGAGCAGTTTTTCCACCATGAAGAATAGCTGTCCAAACATGTACTGCACCACCACCTGTGGGAAAGAAAGTCTTCTCTCATCTGTTATCCAAGCAAACG
Organism: Limulus polyphemus; assembly: GCF_000517525.1. NCBI lineage: Eukaryota > Metazoa > Arthropoda > Merostomata > Xiphosura > Limulidae > Limulus > Limulus polyphemus. Next base: position 41,468 of record NW_013668403.1, on the reverse strand, counting down.
ACGAACACTAATCTTACCTTCAGCTTTAACAAGCAGGAAACAGGACTCATGTTGTCAGTGTCCTAACTGTAACTTGGCATGTTGTCTTGCCTACGTAACACAGTTATGGCTGTGAATTCTGGTTAATATCGGTTTGCGGTTAGCCCTTCTTTCAAAATAACCTTGTTTGGTCAGTCTCCTATTCGCTGTTCTTCTGGATACCCTGGAATGAAAGTGTTCATGCCATTCCTGCCATAAGGTGTTGCAAAGCTTCTTTCGACCATGTCGTGTTAACCTGATCAATACACAGTAGACTTTCCGGCAACAACATTTCCGATGACGGTTCAGGATTCTGGATACAGTACACTGAGGGTACCCTACTGTTCTAGCAGTGTCTGTTTGCTTCATACCGTTTCTGGACAGCCGAATAATTTGTCGCCCTATAACTTTTGGCACGTGACGAGGCATGACTCAACATCAAGTACAGAGAAATTGTCTGAACAAAGGATTGATCTATTTCGAAAACGATTACACCAAAAGCGCATCCATTTATACTAAACAGGTGTGTATGTATGTTTGGCGTACAAATGCTCAAAACAACTTATACAGACCACAATAATAACTCGTACATGTTTGTCCGATCATACGTTACCTTCTCTGTTACTACTCGGGCACTTACTCAATAACTACTCCATGCATGTAAAAAATCAGTATAGAACAGTATGCTGTATTTATCTCTTCCCTATTATGCCATTATGACTATTATTATACCTAGCTTTTATCCAATACCATGGTGGATATTGTTATATCTGGTTATTTTCTGATAACATGATGAATGGTGTTATATTTATCTCTTTCCTGATACGATTATTATTTTGTATTTAGCTCTTCCTTGTTACCATGATGACCATTGTCATATGTGGTTCGTTTCTGATACTGAGATGCCCATTGTTATATCTACCTCTTTCACGATACTATGATGGCTATTGTTATACCTGATTATTTCATGATATCATGATGACTGTCGTGATATCTAGCTTCATACTGTGATTATTAATCATAATGCTGTAGTTGTTATTATATTCAGCTTTGTCGTGATATCGTTAGATATCGTGATATGATAACATATCGCTAGTAAATACTGTACATTATGTAAACTCATGAAACATTTCTTGACTTATAATGCGTTTTGTAATATTGCCAAATATTCTGCAGTCTTTGAATGTATTTTGTGAACTGACCTAATATTTCGTATTCCCATAACACATTTCATGAGTTGACAAAATGTAAGTTTTCCTCATCTCAAAAATGTATTTTATAGACTCACAAAATATTCTAGAGTCTCAGAAATTCATGAAATTTTTCTTGGCTTATAATGCGTTTTGTAATATTGCCAAATATTCTGCAGTCTTTGAATGCATTTTGTTAACTGACCTAATGTTTCGTATTCCCATAACACATTTCATGAGTTGACAAAATGTAAAGTTTTCCTCATCTCAAAAATGTATTTTATAGACTCACAAAATATTCTAGAGTCTCATAAATTCATGAAGTATTTCAGGGTTTCAGAATGCGTTTTTACGCTCACAATTATTATCATTAATATCAGAATGGATTTTTATCGACACAGGAGAAATATCTCAGCTGAGAATGCATTTTATAAACTAACGAAATATTCCGTCGTGTCACGATGCACTTTGTAAACTTGCAAAATATTCTGTCGTCTAAGTAAGCACTGTATAAATTCACGAGACAATGCCCGTGTCAAAATGTGTTTTGTGACCTTTCAACTAACGAAATATCCTAGATATTCTGAGTATATGTTTTATAAACTTAGAACTTGATGATAACGTATTCATGACATATCGTTGTAAATTATACAAAAAAATACACGTACCAGTATGATAAATTCATATGTCCCTATCAGTGAGCTGGACGATAAGATAATCATGACTTTTCTCTACCAATGAAACATAATATGACATTGTCTTGAACACGAGCTTATATGTAGCATATTTATGACATTGATTACACCATAAGCGTTATATATTTATAGCATACACAGGTTCTAAGCCAGAATGTAAAATAATCATAATATTTATCTACCAAAGAGCAAAAAGAGAAAGTTATCAAACAGTCAAACTAATTTTAAGCTACGTTCTTGCACTCTGCCTAGGTTAAAATAAACGGGATAATTCATTAACTGTTTCATTGATTAATTATTTCTTACATTCCTTCTGGCGTTTTGTACCCTTCAGGTGTATACATGATGTTTAGATCTGAGATCTGATAAACACTTTTTCGGTGTTAAAGGTTATGCACTTGATTTAATCTTAATAGATCTGGGTTCAAAATTCGTTATTATTATTATACATTGCATGTGATATTTTAGTAGTTTATTTAATTTCTTCCTATTTACGCTCGATTATTAACATGATCGAAGGTTTATTTTGTTGCTATTGTTTTCACTTTGGGTGTAATATCGTCATGACTTTACAATTAAGAGATATCTCTTCTGAACAAACGTAATCTCAACAATGGACCTTAAATATAAAACGCATAGGTCTGGACTTATTTCTAAAATTACTTATAACGGTAGAGGTGAATTTGGGTCAAATTCATTTCAAATACGGGCCGGGCGTGTCCCAGTGATTAGCGTACTGGACCATGAAACTCACAATCCATGGTTCGCGTTCCGTTGCCCGCGGATTTGCACTCCGTACTTTGGGGATGTGGTTGCATTACAAGATAGACTGTCAAATCCTACTATCCAATTAGCGGAGTGGGCGGAGGGTGGAGTTGACTAATTTTCCTTCCTCTCTCTTGTCTATTAGTTCAAAATTATAGACAGCTAACACAAATAGCTCTTGTGTAGCTTAGCGCGAAAGTCAACAACGCACAAACATTGAAATACTAGCTTTAGACGCTGGCCAATAGAGTTAAAGTAACATTAACTGACCATGTTACGGTTGTGATGTTAACCAGTTCTCAAAAGGTTGCTGTCGACTGCCGTAATATATATTATTTTTTCTTATTTTTTTAACGAAACTAACATTTCATTATATACTGTATATATATAAAAATTTATTTTCGAAAAACAAACATTATATATTTAATACGAAAGCATAAATTTTAACATGTGCACCATTGGAACCATTGTCTGAATATAACCTATCTATTGGAACCATTGTCTGAATATAACCTATCTATTGGAACCATTGTCTGAATATAACCTATCTATTGGCACCATTGTCTAAATATAACCTATCTATTGGAACCATTGTCTAAATATAACATATCTATTGGAACCATTGTCTAAATATAACATATCTATT
>NW_013668403.1:33525-37259 GCF_000517525.1 Limulus polyphemus | reverse complement strand
CTATTGGAATTATTGTATTAATATAACCTATCTATTGGAACCATTGTATTAATATAACCTATCTATTGGAATTATTGTATTAATATAACCTATCTATTGAAATTATTGTATTAATATAACCTATCTATTGGAATTATTGTATTAGTATAACCTATCTATTGGAATCATTGTATTAATATAACCTTTCTTTTGGAATCATTGTATTAATATAACCTATCTATTGGAATCACAGTATTAACATAACCTATCTATTGCAATCATTGTATTAATATAATCTATCTATTGGAACCATTGTCTAAATATAACATATCTATTGGAACCATTGTCTGAATATAACCTATCTATTGGAACCATTGTCTAAATATAACCTATCTATTGGAACCACAGTATCAATATAACCTATCTATTGGAATCACAGTATTAATATAACCTATCTATTGGAATCATAGAATTAACATAACCTATCTATTACAATCATTGTATTAATATAACCTATCTATTGGAATCACAGTATTAATATAACCTATCTATTGGAATCACAGTATTAACATAACCTATCTATTGCAATCATTGTATTAATATAACCTATCTATTGGAATTATTGTATTTGTATAACCTATCTATTGGAATCATTGTATTAACATAACCTATCTATTGGAATCACAGTATTAATATAACCTATGTATTGGAATCACGGTATTAATATAACCTATCTATTGGAACCATTGTCTAAATATAACCTATCTATTGGAATCACAGTATTAACATAACCTATCTATTGGAACCACAGTATCAATATAACTTATCTATTGGAATCACAGTATTAATATAACCTATCTATTGGAATCATAGTATTAACATAACCTATCTATTGCAATCATTGTATTAATATAACCTATCTATTGGAATCACAGTATTAACATAATCTATCTATTGCAATCATTGTATTAATATAACCTATCTATTGGAATTATTGTATTAGTATAACCTATCTATTGGAATCATTGTATTAATATAACCTTTCTTTTGGAATCACAGTATTAGTATAAACTATCTATTGGAATTATTGTATTCGTACAACATTTCTACCGGAATCACTCTATTTAATCACGTTTCGACTAGAATCAGGAATACATTGTTTCTACTGGAATTAGTGCATTCATAGAACAATATTACCCAAGAAATAAAGCTCAGAACTACAAGATTATCTGATAGATCCAACGTTAATAATTGCCGAAAATAAACTGGAAAATGAAAAATATATATATTTGTTTTTTAAACTCATTCTGATATATCAAATCGTCTCCTCTTGATAGTCCTTGAATAAAAGATCCAATCTCGACAACATCACGAAACAGACAATTGACAGGGTTGAGGGGAGGGTCGGGAATCTTACACACTTGTATCATTAATTTGTTGGCTGCACTCCTTTCATCTCAACATGAGGCTCGCACCCAGTACCACCTTATAACTACTAACTTGGCAGTTGTCATGGCAACGGTGCGAGTAGTTCATCGTGCACACAAATAAGGTTTAATCCGACGTGTGACGCACAAAAGGCTGATTATTTTACGTATAGACAAGTTGAGAACCCTTCACGGCACGGCTGAGACATTGATCCGTTTCAGCCTACAGTGTTTCTTTAAATTTACAAACACGAAAATGTTAGTTTCGTTTCTTCTGCAAAGTAAAATAGTAATTAGATGGTTGAAACAACGAGCCCTAGTTACACAGTATTAGTGACTAGATGGTTGAAACAACGCAGCCCTAGTTACACAGTATTAGTAACTAGATAGTTGAAGCAACGCGCCCTAGTTACACAGTATTAGTGACTAGATGGTTGAAACAACAGCACGCCCTAGTTACACAGTATTAGTAACTAGATAGTTGAAAGCAACACACCCTAGTTACACAGTATTAGTGACTAGATGGTTGAAACAACACGCCCTAGTTACACAGTAGTAGTAACTAGATGGTTGAAACAACGCGCCCTAGTTACACAGTATTAGTGACTAAATGTAAAATTATTCAAACAGTCCAAATTCTTCTCAATGATCATCGGATTGTTTTAGTAAAACGTGAGAAACCACAGAAATAAACACATCTAATTATCATTTATCTAACATAACACAATGCCACAAATTATAAAAATAGTTCATTGCCACGCATATATATATATGTATATATAAAATTGTCCCCCCAGTGCCACAGCAGTATGTCTGCGGACTTATAACGCTAGAAACCGGGTTTCGATTCCCGTAGTGGGCAGAGCACAGATAGCCCATTACGCAGCTTTGTGTTTAACATCAAACAAAATTTTTAACATTTAGCAGACGTGATTTAAAATTCGTACACAAAACACCACTAAAATCATAATATTTGTACCAGTTATCTGTTTACTACCCACATAATTTTGAGCAACAAGAAACCTCTACTTAAGTACTTAATGTGGCATTCTTTCCAGCCAAGTAATCAATATTTTCCTCTGCCTGGGATGGGATATAGCAGAGTTTTTCCTAAGGATTTTTTTCAACGGCACAACTTTATTATTTTTTAATACATGACGCCATATTGCACCTCATATATTCAGGCCTAGTAACAAATGATCCAAACAATGAAGAATATTCTAGTAAATACATTTATTTAACAACTCTGGAAAGGAATTTATAATCTTAAATATGTTATTTAATATTTATCCACTTGAAATTACTTGTATAAGTGAATTTTCAATTGCACATATATATTTTTACAGGTGTACAATTTGTGATCAACTGCACACTAGGAAAAAAAACCTTGGACATAGGAGCTTTCTAATAGAGGATATGACGTCAGTGAACAAAAACTTCTTAACTTTTAGTTTTCCACAAGCCTGTAGCAAATAATGTAAGTTTTTGCTCATAATAATGTTTTTCTTTATTTTGTCAAATTTTGAAAATTCTTACTCATTCAATTTTTTTTTCAAAATCAGTTCAAAGCTTATTTGTTTGTTGTTGTTTTTTCTCTCCTACAGTCTCAACATTTACAGCTGGACTTTAGCTTCCGAAACATCCTGTGCTAACAAGCATTATTAGGAATCTTGTCATTTAGATCCCTGCGCAAACTGTGTCGCGTCCCCCAAGAGGACCCCAAAGTCGCAACTACAACTCTAGGAGCATATAAATTATATCTGAAAGTATAAATTAAAAAGTTTTTAAAACTACAGTACAACTTTTACTGCTATTAAGTATTACAGTAACAATAATTAACATGGAAAAATGACGGGTGAGGGCAACAAGTCGCATACTTAGAAAGAGGATGAGCCATAAATTAGTTTGCTTGTTTGTTATGAAATTCGCGCAAAGCTGCACGAGGGCTATCTGCGCTAGACGTCCCTAATTTAGCAGTGTAAGACTAGAGGGAAGGCAGCTAGTCATCACCACCCACCGCCAACTCTGGGGCTACTATTTCTACCAACGAATAGTGGGATTTACCGCACGTTATAACGCCCCCACGCCTGAAAGGGCGAACACGCGACCCGCAGATTGCGAGTCAAGCACCCTAGCCACCTGGCCATGCCGGGCACCATAAATTAGTGTTTGCACCTCTGATTAGCGTGAACTAATGAAGCAGCCGAATTATGTTGATGCTGTTCATGGATTCAGGGTGGCACTCTGAGCTGTGTGTTCATGGATTCAGGGTGACACTCTGAGCTGTGTGTTCATGGATTCAGGGTGACACTCTGAGCTGTGTGTTCA